>NC_045442.1:126372133-126431586 GCF_002776525.5 Piliocolobus tephrosceles | reverse complement strand
TTGCATTTTCACCTTTTGATTATTGTGAATAGAATTATTATGAATAAGGTGATTGTGAATAATAACATTGCTTCAAAAATATCTATTTTAGTTTCTGCCTTTAATTTCTTTAGATATTGTGAGCCCCAAATATCTGAGACATGCCCCAGTCAATTCAGAAATTTATTTTGCCAATGCAAAACCTCTCTCCTATTGTCCAGGCTGTCCTCTGCTATGGTTACTGGGCTCGTTTTCAGCACAAAGGTTGCAATGTTGTGTTATACTTTCTAAGTGAGCCTTCAGTCCTTTTCCTTTTATATATTTTTAGATGAAAGTTAATGAGGCATCTCATCCAAAATGCATGCTATCATGAGTATATTTTGGCATTGGGTGAACAAGGTGTGTTGGCACCCACACCAGGCCTTCATCATTTACTTTTCAACCTTTCTTATCTTGAATACATCCTCTGTCCTTGGCAACCTTTTTATCCTCAAGAGTATACTGGGATTTGAAAGTTTGTCAGAACTATTTGGGGAATTTAAGGTGCCTTAACCTCAGTATTGCTGTAAGTTGGGTGCCTGGCTGTGCAGTCAGTGAAAGCATTCCCTCTAGCTAGATTGGAATTCCTGTGCTGATGGCCTGGACAATGCATCACAGCTATTTCTCTTGGGGTTGTCACCACCTCCAATAACTCCAACATGGCTTTGCATATTTAATTTTAGTATTATCTGCCGTTATCAGTGCCTTTTTCTTGCAAATAGCTCTGTGTGCATGGACTATCATGAAAGAATATTTGGAATCAGTTTAGATATTGGTTCTCTTACCTTTGGACAGATGCAAGGCTCTCATAATGGCGATTTACTCAGCCTTTGCATAGCAGTCCCTGTTGGGAGAGTTCTTGCAGCTATTACCTCCAAGACAGTCACTATAGCCTAGACAGCATTGCTCCTTCTGTTGGTGACTAGGCTGCTTCTGTCCACAAATAGCATCCAGTCTCCACCCTGGACGGCTGTGTCCTTCAGATCTGGTTGACTGGAAGACTCTTGATCTATAACCGCTAGGCAGTTGTGCACTAGTTCCTTTGGTTGTCCAGTATGTGTCAACAAAGTGGCAGGGTCTAAGGCTCCAGTGGCCTGTAGTTTCATTAGACCTTACCTATGGTACACATTGCAGTGTGGTTTAATGCCTTTTGAATAAGAAAATTATTTTCTTTCTTTGCTACATTTGTATAGAGGAGTTTTGTAGATTGGCAGGTGATTTCATTTTTGCCATTATTTTCCAGTATAAAGGAAAACATACTTGACAGTTATGTCCCAAATTAGGTAAAAGAAGATTGAAATTGGATGTCCCCCGGGGCCCCTAATTTCCACCTGTAGTAACGTAACTTCTCTCTGTGTTCTGTAGACACAGAACTTCCCTCCCTTTCACAGACTCCTCATTGGTACAGCCCAATTACATCCACTTTCCTAAGCATATGGACCCCCCTATCTCTGTCAATCCCACCTCCAGTGATTCACTGAGGGAACAATTTATGATTAGTTTAAATTTAATAGAAATCTGTTACGACCATAACAAGAAGTCTGAGGGAGGTTAAAACTGCTGAGTCACAGTGAGAGCATGAACCCCAGTGGATTGCAGGGGTTGACTATAGTATTGATAAATATTAAAATAACAAAAAGTGCAGAAGAGGCAGGGATCTCAAAAAGTGCTCAGTGGAACCACCACTTATTGTGAGTCAACGTTCAGGACACAGTTGTCTCTTCAGACAGAGTTCATTCTATGAAAACACTATGAGCAAAGTTGGTTTTACTTAAAATTTCATTGGTTGTAAATTTTATCCAGTGTTATAATTAAAATTTCCTATATATTCCCTTAGGAATCTCTGGCTTTTTCCAAAAATTTCCTCCCAGGGTATCAACAGTGCCTCCTCCTCCTCCACAGCATACCTGTTCTTCTTATTCCCTCCTGCACAGCTTCTGCTGCTCAACTGTTTCCACAACAATGCAAACTGACTGTTAGCCTCCATAGCCCTCACCCACAAACCTCTGTGAGGTTCAAGTATGCCCCTTATTGTTCACATAGAAACCTCTCAACCCAGAGAATTGAGTCTACAAAACAGGGAACCTCCTCAGGACAAACACTGCTGCCAATATAAATTTGTATTTATTTATTTTAAAATTTATTTTAGTTTCAATGTGAGTGCTGGCTCCCATGTCCCTGTCCTCATGTTCCTCTCATAAGACTGAGAATTCCTGTGGTCTCCTGAGATCAGATTTTTTCACCAGATTGTATACCAGCTGTGGAAAGTTGGAATTCTTATCAACTCCGCAAACCTATGCTAGTCAGACAGAAGCCCCCATGTGCTAGCCGCCTTGTCCTTTGAGCCTTGGGAAGGGACAGGAGACACACCTGGTCACTGGAGGAAATCATGAGTAGAGAGAGAGAAACAGATGAGGAGAGTTTGGAGCCTGGGCCCTTTGTGGTACATGAGTGGTTGAGGCTTGGCACTTTTCACCTAGAATTCAGAGGATGTATTAGAAATCCTGAATGTGAAAGGCTGGAGCCCCCACAGAGAGCTTCTTTTAGTCAATGTTAAGTAGAAATATGTGGTTGGAGCTCTGCAGAGTATCCCCATGGGTGCACTGCATAGCAAAGCAGTGGGAGCAAGGCTTCACCCCTCAACATTCCAGAATTATAAATCTATTAGCAGCTTGCAACTTCAGCCAGGAAAAGCCACAGGCCTTAAGCTCCAAACTGTGAGAGCAGCCAACTCAAGAATTTTAAATGTTCTATCACTACATATGTTAATTATATGTTTATATTGCCAAAAATCTGCTGTTGAAACCTTCTAGTGAGTTTTTCAATTCAGTTATATTTTTCAACTCCAACATTTTTTAAAAAAATAATTAAAAAAAATAATTTCTGTATCAGTAATCATATTGTCATTTTTATATGTTTTTTCCAGATTTCTGACAGTTTTTCTCCACATTTTTTCATTAGCAATTTTAGTATACTTATTGCAGTTGTGTAAGTCTTCTATGAATTTCAATGTCTGTAGCTCTTCAGGAATGATTTCAGCCAATTGATTTTCTTTCTTATAATATACTATATTTTTTCTATTTCTTTGTATGCCTTGTTATTTTATTTAATTGGGTATTTATTGGGAGAAAAGCTGAGTGTTGGGAGAGAAGCTGAGGCAGGCCTTCCATGTCTGCTAGACTTGCTGGCTCCTTGCTTCTAGCACTCTTGTTATTTCAAGCAGCCATATGTTTCTCATTCACTTGATACACTGTTTATTTCAACAGGCACATCCTCACCACCTGTTTGTTTGTTTGTTTCAGCACCAAGAAATAGCGTGGGCTCCCAGAGCTTGGAGCCTTCGCAGCCTGCACACTTGGGATGGCCGCCTGGTCCCACTTTCTCTGTTAAACTGTCTTTTTCTCATTCTTTTGACTCTGCCAGACTTTGTCAACCCTGTGAACTGGTGTTAGGTCTGATCACCCCAACATTCCTGGCTACGCAACGTGGGGCGATGAAGACCCTGGTGAGGGAACGCTAGAGCATATGAAAGCAGAGGCTGTATCACCAAAGGACACCCGAGGACGTCTAAAAGAAGCTGGGCAGGAAAGCTGAGCACTCAGAAGAACCAAGGTAACAATGGGACAAAGTGAAAGCAGACATTCTGCCTATTTAAATTTCTTAAGGCATTTATTACAAAAAGGGGGAGTGAAGGTTAGTACTAGAATTTGTTATCACTCTTTAGTACAGTAAAGCAGTTTTGCCCATGGTTTCCTGAACAAGGGACTATGGAGTTAGATGAATGGGAGAGAATTGGAAGAGATTTTAAAAAGGTGTATAAAGAGGGAGCAGAAATTCCAGTTTCCATTTGGTTAATGTGGGCGTTAATAAAGACAGGTCTTGAGCCATTTCAAACAGATAATGAGGCAGATTCAGATAAGGAAGAGGAGGACGAGTGTAAAAACTAACTTCAGATTCTGAGTGTGAGGAACAGCTACCAGAGGAGATTAAAGAAAAGAAAGGAAAACTAAAGTATGTTTTACTGGCCCATCGGCTCTACCTGCTGAATTAAGTGAATGGCCACCTCCTCCCTCTCCCCTTAATGGGGGAGAAAATAAATTAGCTGAAAAATTTACTACTCCTGTAGTTGCAACAATAAAACCTGGAGCAATTGGTGGTGCTATAGAAAATTCTATTCAAAAAGTTAGAGCCAAGGGAGACCTTGAAACATGGCATTTTCCCATTACTATAATTCATCACGGAGGACAGACTATAGCTAATTGGGTCACTTCTCCTTTTAAGTTACTAAAGGAATTTAAGCAAGCCATTAGTCAATATGGACCAAACTCTCCTTTTGTGCAAACTTTATTTTAAAAATTTGGCTCTTGATAATAGATTAATACCATATAATTGGGATACTTTGAGAAAATCCATTCTCACTCTGTCTCAGTATTTACACTTTAAAACTTGGTGGGTTAATGAAGCCCAAACTCGGGCAAGGAAAAACACACAAACACAGCCACCTGTGCCTGTTTCTTTTGAACAGTTAACGGGAGTTGTCCCTAATTGGGGTCGATTGGAGAATCAAACAGTAATGGAGGATGTTGCCATTGTTCAGGTGCACTTCGTGTGCTTATGGGCATGGGAAAGGATAAATGTTACAGGGGAACAATATCCTTCTTTCAGTTCTGTCTGACAAGGACCTAAAGAACCATATGCTGATTTTATTGCTCAGCTCCAAGAGGCTGTGAGCCATAACTGATAAAACGGCTCTGGATGTTGTAATACAGCTTCTTGCATATGATAATGCTAATGCAGGGTGTCAAACTGCTATTAGACCCCTGAGAGGGAAGGCTCATTTAGCTGAATGTATTAAGGCTTGCAGTGGCATTGGAGGTAACTTACATAAGTCTACTCTCTTAGCCCAGGCTATGGCTGGATTAAGAGTAGGAAAGAATATTCCCCATTTCTCAGGCTTTTGCATTAATTGTGGGCAACTTGGACACACAAGAAAGGAATGTAGAAAAGGAAATCAAAAGGCAAGAACTAGTACCATCAATCAACGGAAAAGTCCCAGTATATGTCCCCGGTGTAAGAAAGGCAATCACTGGGCAAGTTGGTGTCATTCTAAATTTGGCAAAGATGGACAACCTCTTTCAGGAAATGGGAAGAAGGGCCCGCCTCGGGCCCCTCAACAAACCAAGGCATAGCCAGCACAGCAAGTGCCTTTACAAATATATAATGATCTCCCACCTCAGCAGGAAGTGCTCTGTAGATCTCTACAGCATAATTCCCATTTGCTTCCTTCCTGGGGAGTCACCAAAGAAGGTCCCACGGGAGTTAGGGGACCCTTACCCTCAGGAACAGTTGGTCTGTTACTTGGAAGGTCTAGTCTATATTTAAAAGGTGTCACTGTGCATACGGGCATAATCGACTCTTGTTATACCAGATAAATTCAATTAGTTATTAGTCCCTCCATGGTCTGCCTCTGCAGGAGAAAGAATTGCTCAGTTGTGGCTGTTACCTTACATAAAACTAGGAAGCAGCACAGTGAAAAGAACAGGAGGCTTTGGTAGTACTAAAAGCCTTTCCAGCAGGAAAGGCTGTGTATTGAGTTAATCAAGGGTCTGAAAAAAGACCTATTTGCACAGTAACTATTCAGGGAAAGTATTTTGAAGGACTAGTAGATATTTGGAGCTGATGTCTCTATTATTGCTATAAATCAATGGCCCCAGCACTGGCCTAAGTGAAAGGCATCCATTGGTATTGTTGGAGTGGGAGCTGCCTCGGAAGTTTTTCAGAGTTCCTTGATTTTTACCATGTCAAGGGCTGGATTATCAGGAAGGGACAATTCGGCCAATCATTACACCTATTCCTGTCAATCATTACACCTATTCCTGTCAATTTATAATGGGATGCTGAAATATCTATTCCTACAGATCAACATAGTAATAATAGTAGACAAATGATGAAAAATACGGGATATTACCTGGGAAAAGGACTAGGAAAAGATTTTTAAAAAAGGCCAATCAGAACCTTTAGAATTGCAAGGGCAAACAGATCGGACCAGATTAGGGTGCCATTTTTAGGAGCGGCCATTGTTGAGCCTCTGGCTCCCATTCCTCTTGTTTGGCTAACTGCCAAATCAGTTTGGGTGGCGCAATGGCAACGGAAACAGGAAAACCTGGAGGCTTTAAAAGAACTGGTGCAGGAACAATTGCAAAAGGGACATACAGAGCCTACTTTCTCCTCTTGGAATTCTCCTGTATTTGTCATTAAGAAAAAATCAGGGAAATGGAGAATGTTAACAGATTTAAGGACTGTTAATCCTGTGATTCAACCCATGACCTGCAGCTGAACAACACCTGACAGGACAAAAGGAAAATAAAAAGGCTGAACAAGATATATGGGGGAGGGATGCACATATAAAGGGCTGGGAAAAAGGAAAAATAATTTTATGGGGAAGATGATTTGTGTCTCTCCAGGTGACAATAGCTACCTGTGTGGGTGCCCACCAAACATCTTAAGATCTATTATGAACCACAGCATCTAGTGGACCCACCTGTACAGTGTAAATTGAAGGGTTAAGGATTGCTTTTTGTTTGTTTGTTTGTTTGTTTGTTTGAGGCAGAGTCTTGCTCTGTGGCCCAGGCTGGAGTGCAGTGACGCAATCTTGGCTCACTGCAAGCTCCGCCTCCTGGATTCACGCCATTCTCCTGCCTCAGCCTCCTGACTAGCTGGGACTACAAGGATTGCTTTTAAGCATTGATTTGCTCTCTCTGTGCCTTCTGTTAGAAGTGGCCTTTTTCTCGTTATCAATCGTAAGTTTTACCCCACAGTAATTAACCAAAGAGGCAGAAGCTGAGTTACCAATGCTTCAGCAATAGTATGCCTCTCAGCTACAGCCACAGAAGTTTTTGCTTCTGTTTCAGTAGATATACTAACATGGAGGTGAGGGTATGCTTGTATTTTTGCAGGAGATGAACAAACCATGTAGGTACCCTCAAGATGTGTACAACCATGGACTGGGTTGCCCCAGTATAAGCCATGCTGAGAAACTGCTGAATTGTCAAGGTTTTACCTATAGAAGCTTAAAAGACTAATGCTTTCTGACTGAACTCCTCTCTATCCTGAATACAAGAGACCCTAATAGTTAGGCAGGAGTATCGTTACCCCTACTCAGCACGAAGATGTTGCAGAAGACGGACCCTCATCCTTCTGCAACCCCTAGGATTAAGGGTCCTCTTGTCAAAGGGAAAGGGGAGATATGTGAGAAATCTTCAACCCAGGGCAACTCTATTTTGAATAAGGGCTAAGGAAAATGAAGCTGGATCACTAACCAGCAATTAAGTGCTGCACAGCCTGCAATTGGCTTGCTCAGTTAATTTAAAAAAAGAGGCCACCCTATGGTAATAATAATGATAGCTATAGCAGTTTTTACCAAAAAGAGAAGCGGGGCATGTTGGGAGAAAAGCTGAGTGTTTGGAGAGAAGCTGAGCCAGGGCTTGCAGGTCTGCTAGACTTGCTGGCTCCTTGCTTCTAGCACTCCCATTATTTCAAGCAGCCATATGTTTCTCATTCACTTGATACACTTTCTTTTCAACCCCCACATCCTCACCACCTGTTTGTTTGTTTGAGCACCAGTAAATAGCATGGGCTCCCAGAGCTCAGGGCCTTTGCAGCCTCCACACTCAAGATGGCCCCCGGTCCCACTTTCTCTCTCAAACTGGTCTTTTTCTCATTCCTTTGACTCCACTGGACTTCATTGCCCCCACAACCTGGTGTTGGGTCTGATCACCCGAACAGGTATTTGAACAAATAAACCTCTTTCTCACTCCATATGGATTTGCTCTGTGTCATGACTATCATCAGTCATTTTGCTTGCCATGTTCAGTCCTGGTATCAGCCCTACATAAAACCTTAAGGCCTTCTCAGTTCTTTTCTGAACATGTACTTACTTTTACTGTGTGTACACTTTTTTTATTTTCCCAAATAACCAATGGTTTTTAAATATCTTACTATTTCAAAAATCCACATTCTAGTTTCTCTTCCATAGCTTAGATGGCCTAGTGTCTCTTCCCTTAATATCTTGCCATCTGTGTGTATATAGTGTGGGGTCCAGCCCTTGAGGCTCTGCAGGTGTTCTCCACATGTGGAGATGAGAGATTGTAAGTAATAAAGACACAAGACAAAGAGATAAAGAGAAAACAGCTGGGCCTGGGGGACCACTACCGCCAAGATGCGGAGACATGTAGTGGTCCCGAATGGCTGGGCGCACTGATATTTATTGCATAGAAGACAAGAGGCAGAGTAAGGAGGGTGAGTCGTCCAAGTGATTGATAAGGTCAAGCAAGTCATGTGGATCATGGGACAGGGGGCCCTTCCCTTTTAGGTAGCCGAAGCAGAGGGGGAAGGCAGCACAGGTCAATGTTTTCTTCTATGCACGTATAAGAAATATCAACGACTTTAAGTCTTTCACTATTTCTTCTACCATTATCTACTAAGAACTTCAAAGAGGAACCAGGAGTGCAGGAGGAACATGAAAGTAGACAAGGAGTGTGACCACTGAAGCACAGCACCACAGGGAGGGGTTTAGTTCTCCGGATGACTGGGGGCAGGCCTGGATAATATCCAACCTCCCACAAGAAGCTGGTGGAGCAGAGTGTTCCCTGACTCCTCCAAGGAAAGGAGACTCCCTTTCATGGTCTGCTAAGTACTGGGTGTCTTCCAAGACACTGGCATTACTGCTTGACCAAGCAGCCCTCAAGCGGACCTTATGCAGGCGTGACAGAGGGCTCACCTCTTGCCTTCTAGGTCACTTCTCACAATGTCCCTTCAGCACCTGACCCTATACCCGCTGGTTATTCCTTGGTTATATTAGTAATACAACAAAGAGTAATATTAAAAGCTAATGATTAATAATGTTTATACTAATTATTGATAATGTCCATAATCCTCTCTGTATCTAATTTGTATTATAACTATTCTTATTCTAACTATTTTCTTTATTACACTGAAACAGTTTGTGCCTTCAGTCTCTTGCCTCAGCATCTGGGTAATCCTTCACCCACATCTCCCCCCTTTTTATTGATTAGGATTGGCATTGCCATCATTGCTTGTCGCTGGCTTCGAGCTTTTTGTCAGACTCTGTGGAGACACCTGCAGACTAAAAGTAAACAATATAAACACACCAGTATTAGTAATGCCAATAACAAAAGTGAACCTTCAATGGGTTTGATCCACTTGAAAGGATCTAGATCAGATGGTCCTTTTGTAATTCTTTCAAATATGTCAGAACGAGAAACGGTAGTTAAATGAGCCTGGGAAGCCTCAAAAATTTGCTCCTTCAGTGTTGAAATGTCTAGGGTTAAATGATCATCCCAGGCTTTTAGATGCCTTTAGACTTTTTCCCAACTATGTTGATCTTCTTTGTAAGCATAAGGCATTATGCAATGATCAGAATTCCAATCACATTGTAGTTGCATTCGGTGTTCTAAATTCATCATTCTGTCTCCCAACCAGATAACTCTCTGGCAGAGATCATTAATTTGATTGGCCAGTTTTTGATCCATCTGAGCCTGAGAATTCCAAAGTCTGGTGGAATTGTTTTTGCCTTGTTTCCATACAATGAGTGGTCTGGACGAAGTTGTGAATGGCTACTCCAGCAGTACCTGCTGTTGTAGTAACAGCAATTAAACCTGCAATCATGGTAATGAGAGTAAAAATGAATCTCCTAGTTCTTTTAAGAATCCCTTTAAGGACTTCATTGATGAAGGAATAGAAAGGAATAGAAGGAAAAGATATGAATAGAAGGAAAAGATTCCCAGGGGCAGTGTAAAGAAACTGGTATCCATACCCATTCCCTGACCCTGACCAGGAGAACGCTTGTTTTCGGATCAAATGTAGCATCAACGCACGTAAACAATTTGCAATTATTGCATTCGGTAGTTTGACTATCAGGGGTGATAATTATGTTTCCAACCAATAACATATATGGTGGCTTAACACAGCTCCTAGTGGGTACCACCTTTTCAGACATTAAAGTGATCTTATATGTGTTTACTTTGGTATTTGTAAGAATTTTTTGATAAGCTACATTCCATAAGCTGATTCAGGACATGGCTGCAGCCGATCTCTACAATTCAGGATGTTCCGGGGTAACTATAGGATGAATCATTTTTGGTTTAGGAGGAACGATGCCCTTGTCCAAGCATTTGAATGGGTAAGGAGATACCCATTCCCTCTTTTTGTAGGACTGCCAGCCTTTCTCTTCATAATCTATTAAATAGTTAAACTCAGAACATTGGGTATTTTGGTATTGGGTATTTACATTTCTGAAACAAACCAAATATATTTCATATGGTAGGCAGGCACTAGGTAATAAATAAAGTAATAAAGGACAGCCTAATTGCTACCAGTAGCCATTCACACTCAAAATTATTTATTAGTGATGAGCATATAAGTTACCTCTTCTTCAAAGTAGGGCAGAAAGAGTTCCTACTTTCACTGAGAATTTGAAATAGAAAAGGTCAGAATGACTTTTTGCTCTCTAGGCAGAAGGACAGGAATGTGTTTGAACATTTAACTGTGTGTGTGTTTTGTTTTGTTTGTTTGTTTGTTTTGAGACAGAGTCTCGCTCTTGTTGCCCAGGCTGTAGTACAATGGCGTGTTCTCAGCTAACTGCAACCTCTGCCTCCTGCGTTCAAATGATTCTCGTGCCTCAGCCTCCCAAGTAGCTGGGATTACAGATGCCTGCTACCACACTTGCCTAATTTTTGTATTTTTTAGTAGAGACGGGGTTCCACCATGTTAGGCTGGTCTCAAACTCCTGACCTCAGGGGATCCAGTCACCTTGGCCTCCCGGAGTGCTGGGATTACAGGTGTGAACCACTGCACCTGACTGACTTTGTGTTTTATGTGTTAAGTTCCAGGAAGGGGAGTATAATTGAATAATTCATTATTTTGGTAATACAGATACTATAAAGTCATGCTCATAAAAAAATGCAGATTCTCCAGCAGTCAGAATATGAATTTCTTAACATCCAAACTAATGGCAGCTTCCTAGAAATCACTGTGCTACCCCCAGTAATGGAATCATTGCAATTTGTATCATGCATTATTCTTTCTTTCTTCGGTCTTGCTGGCCACCCTGATTATCCATTTTCAGATGAATAGTAACATGGAGGACTTGCATGAGTTCCCCTACCAGAACCCCTGTGTGTGGATGGTGACACAGAGGACGTTTTTGTGCTGGTGACTGGCTAAATCTACTCTGTTTAGAGACTTCAGTTAGCCGAATACAAGTCCATAAGCCATAAGGGAAAGACAATAAATTTGTTTTCTCTTTGAAAAAATTCAGTGCTCTCTTCTAAAGATTCTTTACCTACTTTAGTCTCCATTACTTGTATATTTTCTTTCTTTCTGACTCATTAGCTCAAAATGGTGATTTGCATATAAGTTAGGATCGGGGGTGGGAGATGATGACAACCATTTTATAGACATTTTTAGGTGAGCATGGATGATTTCTAACTCCTAAAGAAGGAGTTGGTGACAGGTATAGATCGGTGCAACTTTAGCTATTTGAGGAACAAGAACACACACAGCATGGAGTCTGCAGGGTGAGGGATACTGACAGGATGACTAGGAATCCATGGGCTTCCGCCAGCAGTGTGGGGATCAGATTCCTAGGCTCCTTTCCAGAGCCTAGGAATGAGGCATCCCTGTGGGAGGGGTGCTCAGTGAGGAGGGAGGGCACCCATCCGGGAGAAACGATTAGATGTGAGATATGGAAGAGGATTAGAATGGGGGGTTGAGTACATGTATGCTTGGAAAAACACATTGGCACCATTTTTTGGATAATTATATGTTGTACATAAAAGGAACATCTCTCCACAATGTTTTAAGAAACGCTAGAGCAGAGAGTCAGGTCTGGACCTCTGATGTGTGCCCAGTTACAGCACTGACCCTATTGGGCTGTGGTGGGACAGGACATTGAGGACACCATTGACTGATCGGATTCCCCTAAATACCAGACCCCATCTTTAGAGAATGTTCTTAGATTCCAAAAATATACTATTATTATACTTGATCTTTTTAAATGTTTCATACATAAAATAAGGCATGCTTATAAGTATAAAAGACAAAATGCCTTAAAGCCATTACATATTACTCTCAAATTAAGATCAAAATGATGAATAATACATCTAATAAAGCAAACTCTCCAAAATTCCAAAAATCTCTTGGAAACAGTGTCTGCAAAATTGCACAATGTTTTCAAACTTTAGTAAATGTCAGGAACAACTCTTACAAAGACATGTAATTCTTTTACATAGCTTTTAAGGGTACAAAGTAAATCAGTTAATCATGAAGATATAAATTTTCATTTCAGACAACTCTGTTGAAAACTTGGGATACCGTGGTGAAAGCATTTTGAGGACAGTGGTTTTTGACCTGGGCACACTAACACTTTCAACTGTTCTTACTCTGGCGACCACATTAAGCCCATCAAAGAGGCTTTCTCAAGCCAGGTCTCCCAGCACGTCTTGCAGCCTACAGTCTTTCCTTAAAGTATTTACTCCTTAAAATTGAGGGAGGTTCTAAACTTTGGAGTGCCCTAGGCCAATTTCTTGGACTGTTTTCCATCTACTCTCATTCCCTTGATGATCTCTGGCTTTAAATACTACCTCTAGGTTGAGAACCACTCCAAAAATATTTGTAGCTGAGCTTTTCCCTCCAAACTCCAGAATGGAACATAACAATGTGTGCTCTACATCTCCGTGTTAGTGTCTAATAGACATTCACCCTTAGCATGTCTCAAACAAACTATGTAAACCACTGCCTCCTGTTCCACCTCAACTTTCTTATTTTAAGTAATAATTATTTCGCACCTCATAAGGTTGATTGATGTAATTACCAAGAAAAGAGTGAGTTTCTCAACACTTACTAGTCAATTGTGTAACTCCTAAAAAAATTTTTAAATGTCAAATTTCTTTAGCATGCATAACATGTTTTTCCAGATGTGAATAATCATTAGGCAGTTATTTGTAAATACCAAATCTGCTACAGGCTTATTCCAGCCAGTTGTTCACTTAGCTCTCTATTTCCACAAAACTCTTAGTGAAAAACAAACAAACAAAAAAAACTTCTCATTTCTTAAAGCTCAACACTTGGTTTTTCAGGAACACTTGGGAATATAACAAAATTGTATAGGGACCTCCAATCACTGATTCATTATTTTTTTCTCTACAAGAAATGCTGAAGCAAATAATTCAGGATGAAGGAAAGGAAATAGAAACTGACAGCCATTTAGACCTATAAAGGTGTCTAGTCAATGTGCATATGTGGCAAAATATGAAAACATGTATTTCTGAAATTTTGGAATTATACTCTTGTTCTTCAAGATTTAAAATATGAATGTGTACAAATAAGTATAATTCTAAGTTAATATGTACACCATGTAGAAAGCTGTAATTAGTGACAAAGCAATGTGAAGTGGAGTAAAAACCTGGGGAAAGGGAGAGTTGTTATATAAAATTTAAGTTACATTGACATCAATTCAAAGTAAATTGCTATAATTTTACTAAATTGTATGTCATCCCCATAGCAATCACAGAGAATAACTGTTGGAATATACTCCACAAGGAATGAGAAAGGAATACAAATGTCATTAAAAAAAAATCACACAACCTTACAAAATGGTAGTAACAGTGAATATTAAGGACAAAAAGCTATAGACAGTGGGAAACATTGAAAATGGCACAAGTAGCCGGGCGCAGTGGCTCACACCTGTTATCCCAGCACTCTGGGAGGCTGAAGCAGGCAGATCACTTCAGGCCAGGAGTTTGAGGCCAACATGGTGAAACCTCATCTCTACTAAAAACACAAAATTAACCCAGGTGTGGTGGTGCAAGCCTGTAACCCCAGGTACTCAGAAGCCCCGGAGGCAGAGGTTGTAGTGAGCCAAGATCGCACCACTGTAATCCACCCTGGAGAAGACAAGTAGTCTCTGTCTCAGAAAAAAAAAAAGAAAAAATAGCACAAACAACTCTTTCCCTGTCAAAAATGACAGTCATATGTCGTGTAATGCCTGGGCTATCTTGTGAGAAAGGCTCTGTTACGCAGCTCCGTCACTGTGGGGACATGAAAGCGTAAAGAGAAAATTCTCTCAAACGAGGTCATTGCCTCATCAACTTCGTTTATGTCATATAAATCCTTTGTTGCTGTCATTTCAGGAATGTTTATAGTATCTTCAGCAGAAGTGGAATCCATTTCACCAAACCAGTTTCTTTGCTCATCCATAAAAGTAGCTTCTCATTTGATAAGATTGTCATAAGATCGCAATCATTCAGTAATATTCAAGCTCCAATTTTAACCATAGTTCTCTTACTACTTCCACTGTGTCTGCAGTTATTTTCTCCACTGAAGTCTTGACTTCCTCAAAGTCATCCATGAGGGTTCTAGTACATAAACGGGCCCATGGACCAAGGAAACAGAAGAGAAATCCCAGAAATAATGCTGCACACCTGCAGTCATTCAATGAGTGATGCTGTGATAACTAGCTAGCCACGTGCAGAGGATTGAAACTGGAACGCCTTCCTTACACTGTACTACAAAATCAACTCAAAATATATTAAAACCTTAAGTTTTAAACCTAAAACTATGAAAAACCCTTGAAGACAACCCAGGAAATACCATTCTGAAATAAGCCCTGGCAAACATTTCATGAAGGCACCCAAAGCAATTGCAACAAAAACAGAAAAGACAAGTGGACCTAATAAACTGAACAGTTTCTACACAGCAAAAGACACTATCAACAGAATAAACAGACAACCTGAAGAATGGAAGAAAATGCCCACATACTGTGCATCTGATGAAGGCCTAATATCCAGAATCAACAAGAAACTTAAACAAAATAACAAGCAAAAAAGAAAAAGAAAAACCCCATTAAAAAGTGGGGAAAATACATGAAGAGACGCTTTTTAAAAGAAGACATACTTGTGACAAACAAGCATATGAAAATAATGCTCAACATCACGGATCATTAGAGAAATGTAAATTAAAACCACAACAAGATACCATCTCATACCAGTCAGAATGGCTATTACTAAAAAGTCAAAAAATAACAGGTGCTGCTAAGGTTCTAACAAAAAGAGAATACTTATACACTGCTGGTGTATTAGTTCAACCATTGTAGAAAGCAGTGTGGCAATTTCTCAAAGAACTTAAAACGCAATTACTATTCAACCCAGCAATCCCTTTATTGGGCATATAACTAAAAGAATATAAATCATTCTATCATAAAGACACGTGCATGCATATGTTCATTGTAACACTGTTCACAATTAGCATAGTCATGGAATCAAACTAAATGCCTGTCAACACCAGACTGGATAAAGAAATTTTTACATCTCACAAAATTTATATACCACACCTTAACCTCCAAGATGATGATATTAGGAGGTTGGTACTTACAAGCTGATTGTGTTACTAGAAGAGGGTGTACAGGTTCTTGGTGTCTTGAACAAAGAATTGACAAAATGCACAAAAACAAACAAGGAAAGAAAGAAGCAGCAAAAGGAGATATTTATTCAAAATGAAAGTACACTTCACAGTGTGGGAGTGGGCATGAGCATAGGGCCCCATTACAGAATTTGTGGGGGTGTAAACACGCTCTAGGGGTTTCCATTGGTTACTTGTTGTACACTCTATGTAAATGAAGAGGACGAAGCAAAGTTACAAAGTCATTTACTCAGCGTACAACCTATGGAAAGGATATTTCCTGTCATAGCTGAAGTGTGAATTGGCCTTATGTTACCTGCCTCCACACACTATTTTCTTGACTCATTTCCCCACTGAGATGTGATCCTCATAAATCTTTATGGGAGGCAGAGGGACAGATGGTCTTTCTTCTGTAGCTGCTTCATGCTGGCTTGGGGTGCAGTCCCTACCTACTGAGGATCACAGAACTCTCACTCTGCTCTGTCGAGTGGAGGCAGCGTAGCTCCTTGATGGCCAGGGGTGGTGTCTTCACCTGGAATTGGCTGGAGCCTTTGTTGCATGGTCATCTGAAACTAGATGGTCTCTAGGTGAGAGGAAATAAATTTGGTTAAAACATTTAATGGGAACTTCAGGGGTGGATACCTATGCTGTTGAGAATGTTTGCTATTGAGATTTGCAGGAGAAAAAAAAAAAAATTGTTTGTGATGTGTTCTAGGATCTGTGTGTTTCCTTAAAGTCTTAGAACTAGCGACTCCATTTTGGATTGGTTTGGTCTGTTGAGGCTTAGTGCATGCATAAGCCCAGTCCAAAACCATGGCCTCCTATAATTTTATTTAAAAACTTTCCACTTTTTGATCAGGTTCTCACTTAGGTGAGAGTGTGACCAAAACTTAGGGCCTTAGTGCCACTCTCAGTTACCATCATTTTGGGTTTCCCATCTCAGCATGTCATTGATAGGTTACAGTGTCCTCATGTTTGCACATTTCTTTCAACTCCTGTCATTCCAGTCGAAGAGAGACCATATGACATGCTAGAGATGGTTGCATGTAAGAATTAAAAACCTTTCTTTGAGAGAATACAGTGCACCAAGGAGACTATTATGACTATTGGGAGGATAATACCAAGAGTTTGGAGTATGCTGCTCACCCAAGGTCCCCATAAGCCAAACCTCCTAAAGTAGAATAGATTAAAGAATGAGCTAGATAAAGAGTCTACTCACATAACTTAGCAGTCTCATCTCCTTCCCTGAATTTCTATAATCTTCATTTAATGTATTTTTCCATAAGTCATAAGTGCCCGCAGCAGCATAGATACTTTTCTGTTCGTCTAATTCTATTATAATTTTCACAGAAGAATTTAAAGTCTGTTGTTTAACTGTAGCCTTTACAGTAAAATTTGCTATAGAGCGTATAATGGGGGATACATTTCTATTCATTGCTTCAGTACTCTAAACCATGGAAAAAGCACTTAACAAGTGATGCCCTTCTAGAAGAGTGAAGGCATCCTGGCAATGTTCTCTTTAACCCATTATGTGGATTAAGAGGAGTAAACCAATGTTTGTTTGTTTGTTTTTGAATGATTTGTTTGTTTTGAATGATTATTAGGCAACATATGTACCATTTAAGTTTCTTACTTACATTGGGCCTTTATCCTTTATCTGTCAAAGTATAAGGTTATCCATGTATAAAGCTGCCTGCAAACTCCTTAACAAATAAAAGTACACCCCATAAGTGCACATAACAGATCCCTTTTCCATTTCTGTTGTTCACAGAGGCATAATCAAGTAAAAACATTAAAAGATAATAATTTCATGAAAGTAGAAGTCTTAACCTGTGAACTTGGGAAAAGATATTCACATCAAGGATGCCATCTTCATTTTGGGAGAAATTTCCCTGGTTAGTTTTACCTTAAGGGCTCCAATGTGTGTACAGTTCCAAGAGAGTGGAGGGACCTTTCTCAGTTGTGAGCTCATGAACCCAAAGTTCAAGGTCCAAAGTTTTGTTGTAGTTTGGGTGGCAAGATCTTCGGATGTTCTTAGAAGATCCAATTAAAAGCTTTTTTTACCTGGTGAAAATATACTGTAGCATAATAATCTACTGTTATAACATCAGCCCTCTTGCTTGGGAAAGCTTTTATACAACCAGAAAACATGCATTGAAAATAACAATCGAATGACACCCTTTTATAAAATGTCTAAATGGCCCACCAGGTGACCAAATGTACCTGAAGCTTTGCTTTCCCAGCAATATGGGGCCAAACAATAGTTACAAACTATTTTAGTAATTTGTAAGTTACCACACCAAGGTATTCAAATTGGATTATTTTATCTTTCCCATGGTGAGTCATGGAATGTAGAACTTTTAATAATTTAAGGACTCAGGAAGGACAAGGTGGCCATCCTGGTTCTCCCTGAGTCTAAACTTGATGAACATTAGACTTATATCCTCTTGGATACCAGTTCATTCTCCAAATTAGGTTCATTATACTGATAGCTGATGAGTTACCATGGGTGATTTAACTCAGGCCATGGAGTTTATTCCAATTGTATATTTAAACAATTTTAGTATTAGCTTGTTTAACATGAAAATCTGACAAAGTATTTTCTTGGTATTTGATTAATTTTTTTTTGTTCTGCTTGGATTAGTAGCTTTATACCAGAAAATTTGGTTATTGCTATGGTTTATAGTAACATAATAATCATAATTATAGTTGATGGCATATAATAGACATTTGAATTTTAGAAATTCCATGTAATCTTGGAACATATATTAGTATTATTCACAAAATATAACCTAAAGAAGATTGAATATCATTTTGGTGATCCCGTGTACCTAAATATGTTAAATAATCCTGTTTACCTCTTTTCTGGATGTTTTCAGGGGCCATCTGATCCATCCAAACAGCCAGGCATTAGAAAAGACAATTTTGAAACTGAAGTTTGATTTTGGAATTCCAGATTGCCCTAAATTACTTATTTTGCCAAAATGATGACTCAGAAATTTTAAAAAAGCAAAAACCCTTTATAACCTTTTACACATTTTACTATTCTTACACATCTTGCATATAAAACTGTTTCTAATCATCTTAATTGCATGTTAATGGTGACTCCTAGCAATTTTAATTGTAATGTAAAACCTGTTAAGTTGTGTTCTGATACGATTAGGCTGTTTCCAGCATAGTTAGGGGCACGGCCAACTCCCCATGGAGAGCAGGTGGCAGGGACTCAGGGGCATGTTCAGGCAGGCAGAGGGGAGAAGAGGTGAGACCACCACAGGGAATGCTGGGAGCCTCCCAAGGAGGCCTCTTTCATCCCAGAAGCCCCCAGGGCCATCCCGAGTGGGCTGTCCTCAGGCCTTACCTAACTGGAAAGCAGGCAAGTTAAATAATTTTCAAACGCCAAAGAAGTAGTTAATGACCTTAAAGCATTTAGCAAACCTGACATTTGAACATAACTTATACCACATGTTTACATTTTCAAGACAACTATATTTTACTGATAATCTTTAAAACTGTTTATTTCCTAAAGATTACTCAAGTCACATGAACTAAATAAAAAGCATTACATTTTTCACTTTTCTGATGAAATATTTGATTTAAGCTCTTACATGATTATTAAACCAATTAATTTAAAACTGTACAGAAGGGACAAACAGTGACTTTTACCCTTCGTTTAAGTAGTTTCCACAGAGCAAAAGAGACCAGAAACTGACTGGTAAGAAATAGTCTTCTGCCAGCATGTCTGGTTTCTGGGTTCTTTCTCCCTGAGTGGCCCTAGGGACCCTGCTCAACTGTATGCAGACAAACATATGGCCATGAATTAAGAATATTCACAAATAGTTTACAAATTTTGAAGAAATTAGGCAGAGAGAGAAGTAGAATTCAAATTCTATTTATGAAAGTATACTCAACATGCTTAAAGTGTCAAGAAGCCTAAAATCCAAAAAGTCAGTTTAAGGATAGAAAGATGGTGTGCTCCATTAATTCCTGCAGGCTCCACAAAGGTAGCTTAGAAATTCCAGGCAAATGGAACAAATGATGATTTGCAAGGAATGCATAGGAAACAAAATAATTATTCACAGAATCAAATAAAAGCCTTCCACTAGGAACTAAAAGACATCATGGTTTTATATATATAAACAAGCAAAGCCAGAGGAGAATAAACAGCAAACGGGCTGGGTGCTGTGGCTCACGCCTGTAATCCCAGCACTTTGGGAGGCCAAGGCAGGTGGATCACAAGGTCAGGAGTTCAAGCCAGCCTGGCCAAAATGGTGAAACCTGGTCTCTACTAAAAATACAAAAATTAGCTGGGTGTGGTGGCGCATGCCTATAATCCCAGCTACTTGGGAGGCTAAGGCAGGAGAATCACTTGAATCTGGGAGGCGGTGGGGGGGGGGTGTTGCAGTGAGCCAAGATTGTGCCACTGCACTCTAGCCTGGGCGACAGAGCAAGACTCTGTCTCGAAAATAAATAAATTAATTAATTAAATTAAATTTAAAAAGCATTAAACCAGGCTGCAATGTGTATCACCGGTAATCTGCTAAAGAGATTACAAAGACAGAAAGAAATCTCACCCCTTTATATAGCCAGAAATACAACCTTTACACGCATCTTCTGGAGATAAATGATAACTGGTCCTCATATAATAAGGCCTAACACCACCATTTCTTATAACATTCTTTCAGGGCTCCATCCTAAATTCACCTGGTAATTGGGGTATCCTTCTGTGCTAGACAGTCACCTTTATCCCAAGGAAAAATAACATGTCTTTATGACAAGCAGGCAGTTGTAGCTTGGAGCAAGGGCCCCAGGGAGATAGGAAGTCATCTTTCTTGATGTTTTTGTTTCCAAAGAGTTGCCTCTCTTACCCTTAACACAACACTGGCAGGTTGCAATTCTGGCAAGAGGCTTAGTCAGCTTTTCAAACAATTGGCATGCATTTTAAATAAAGGGACTAAGGAAGAGTTTACAAACACAATTTGTTTCTTGAGAAAATAGTCTAAGAAATGAGCATAGAAGAAAAGGTCTCTATCCTTATTGGCCGCAGGAAAAACTCAGCTTTTACAAAAGACCCTTACGTTTGTCTAGAAACTTGAAGTTCAGCAAGCATGCTTTCTAAACAGAAGGCTTTAAAGATCATAATTGCAGTCACATACTCTCCTCCCTGAGGTGGATCATTATCTCGTCTTTTAGTGATCAAATATAAGCATTTATTTTGACTTATGCCAGGGTTTGGCAGTAAATTAAACACATTTGTAAATCCCTAATACTGAAATTTCTGCTCAGTAGTACTAGAACCCAGGGATAAGTGTCATATAAGCTGGTCTTCATTCCCACCTGTCCGTAGTTATTAAATCACAAAAGCCAGAAAAAGCAAATTCTGCTATTGCTAAAGTCAAAGACAAAGTTGGATACTGATTAACACCGGGAGGACAGGTTTTATCAATAACCTAACATTGCATTAGAGAAGAGGTCCAGCACGAACTGAACTGAACTATGATTACACAAGGTGACTCAGCATTTTAAAAGGAAAATGGGGGAGCAGGGAAAGGCTGAGCAGAGACTGAGTGGAATCAGCCAAGTGGAAAATTACAAAAAGTAGGAAAGGGCTGCTTGGGCCGTGTGATTAGTCCCTCTGGGTTTGTTAACTGGAACTAATGGAAGTTGGACTCCTGCCCTTCTATGAGACTGGGAGACAGGCATTTCTTCAGACATTGCTGGAACAAATACTAAATTATTTTGGAAGCTGTGAGTTTTCTCAGGCTGGCTCTTTAACAGGGCTTGGTTATCCATGGATGTAGCCTTGAACTGTTACAAATGATGCTGGAGTGTGTTCAGATCCTTACAGACCAAGGCGAGGCCTATTTAAAAAGAGACTCAGAGGAGCCTGGGGAAAGTCTGTTGAAGAAGAGAATCTGTGCCACCATGTGGGGTGGTCTGTGCCTTACTCATTGTGAGTTGTGAAAAACTTGTCACAGGTGTTACCAGCACTGACATGCCTCTAGAGGGTCTTTGTCATATTTGATTCAGTCCTCATGCTCTTTGGATTTTACTCTCATTATGCAGAGAGGGAACAGACAGAGCCCATGAGGCCAGGGAGAGTCTCTGCCTCTGATCGCCCTTGCTTTTTTATTCTCTTGCTCCTGATCTCTTATTCTCCTACTTTGCACCATGGAACACCACAGCAGGAAGGCTCTCATCTGATGAGATCACTATGGCCTTGGACTTTCCAGACTCTGGTGCCATTAGCCAAATATACCTCTGTTGTTTAAGAACCAGCCAGTTATAGTTATTTTGTTATAGCAACACAAAGCACAGTAAGATATAGCCATATAATTCTCTGTAAATAAGTGGAAATCCACTGTGAGGCAACAAAAAGAAATGTTGCCGGAGTAGCTGGGACAATCCACTTCACCCCATCAATACCACCTCATAGAAGCAAAACAGACATGAAGATCATGTATCAGGGCTCCTAAAATACCCCCAAAACACTGGTTAAGTCTATGCCTCCTTCTAACAGGCTCTCTTAGTTCATGACAGCTGCTATAACAAAAGACTGCAGACTGGTCAGTTGTAAATATTGGACATGGATTTCTCACAGATCTGAAGACGAGAAGCTCAAGATCAAGTGCAGACAAATGTAGTGTCTAGTGAGGCCCTGCTTCCTGACCCACAGACAGCTGTCCTCTTTCTATCCTCATGTTGCAAAAGGGACAAGCACTCTCTCTTGAATCTCTTTAACAAGGACACTAATCCCATTTATTATGGTTCCACACTCAAGACCCAATTGAGGCAGAAAAATAGGGTCTGGAAACAGAGAACATAAGGCCAATTCACACTTCAGCTATGATAGGAAATATCCTCTCCACAGGGTATATTCCAGGTAAATGACTTTATAATCTCGCTTCATCCTCTTCATTTATACAGTGTGTACGCCAGGTAACCAGTGAAAGTCCCTAGAAGGTATTTAAATCCCCATAAATTCTGTAACGAGGCCCTTGAGCCACATGCTCAGGCCCACTTCCCCAATGTGGAGTGTAAATATCTACTTTTGTTGCTTCATTATTTCTTTGTTTGTGTGTTTTGTTGAATTCTTTGTTCAAGAAGCTGGGAACCTGGACACTCTCGACTGGTAACATATTTTGCTGGGCCAGCCAGGAGAAGGTAGGTCCAAAGTTTAGGATTTATTTTTTTCCTTTCCCCTCTCCTGTTTCATACAGGGGGAGCTCTTGCTCTCTCTCTTTTTTCTTTTTTTTTATTATCATTATACTTTAAGTTCTAGGGTACATGTGCATAACGTGCAGGTTTGTTACATATGTATACTTGTGCCATGTTGGTGTGCTGCACCCATCAACTCGTCAGCACCCATCAACTCGTCATTTACATCAGGTATAACTCCCAATGCAATCCCTCCCCTCTCCCCCCTCCCCATGATAGGCCCCGGTGTGTGATGTTCCCCTTCCTGAGACCAAGTGATCTCATTGTTCAGTTCTCACCTATGAGTGAGAACATGTGGTGTTTGGTTTTCTGTTTTTGCGATAGTTTGCTGAGAATGATGGTTTCCAGCTGCACTCATGTCCCTATAAAGGACACAAACTCATCCTTTTTTATGGCTGCATAGTATTCCATGGTGTATATGTGCCACATTTTCTTAATCCAGTCTGTCACTGATGGACATTTGGGTTGATTCCAAGTCTTTGCTATTGTGAATAGTGCCGCAATAAACATACGTGTGCATGTATTTTTATAGCAGCATGATTTATAATCCTTCGGGTATATACCCAGTAATGGGATGGCTGGGTCATATGGTACTTCTAGTTCTAGATCCTTGAGGAATCGCCATACTGTTTTCCATAATGGTTGAACTAGTTTACAATCCCACCAACAGTGTAAAAGTGTTCCTATTTCTCCACATCCTCTCCGGCACCTGTTGTTTCCTGACTTTTTAATGATTGCCATCCTAACTGGTGTGAGATGGTATCTCATTGTGGTTTTGATTTGCATTTCTCTGATGGCCAGTGATGAGAGCATTTTTTCATGTGTCTGTTGGCTGTATGCATGTCTTCTTTTGAGAAATGTCTGTTCATATCCTTTGCCCACTTTTTGATGGGGTTGTTTTTTTTTTTCCTTGTAAATTTGTTTGAGTTCTTTGTAGGTTCTGGATATTAGCCCTTTGTCAGATGAGTAGATTGCAAAAATTTTCTCCCATTCTGTAGGTTGCCTGTTCACTCTGATGGTAGTTTCTTTTGCTGTGCAGAAGCTCTTTAGTTTAATTAGATCCCATTTGTCAATTTTGGCTTTTGTTGCCGTTGCTTTTGGTGTTTTAGACATAAGTCCTTGCCCATGCCTATGTCCTGAATGGTATTACCTAGGTTTTCTTCTAGGGTTTTTTTCCAAGTTGGGACACATGGTGGGCAGTGCCTAAACACAGAGAAAACTGTAGGATTCTGGCTATGTCCAGTGAAAACTAAGGGTGTCCATGGGAAGGCACCTAACCGCGACCACCCAGTTTGCTTAAGGGACCTGGGTCTTTATTTTATTTTATTTTTTCCTTTCTTTCATTTTCAGCCTTTCAACAACTGTTTTGTAGTAGCTCCTTGAAAACTGAGGGCAATTGGCTAGAGTCACTCCCTGGTATTGCCTGAAGGCCTAGGAATTAATGGGACTCTTTGCCCTGCCCAGAAGCGGGAAGGGCTTTTTTTTTTTTTTTTCTTTGAGATGGAGTTTCACTCTTGTTGCCCAGGCTGAAGTGCAATGACGTGATCTCAGCTCACCACAACCTCTGCCTCCCGGGTTTAAGCGATTCTCATGCCTCAGGCTCCCAAGCAGTTGAGACTACAGGCGCCTGCCACCACGCTAGTCTAATTTTTGTATTTTTAGTAGACAGGGGTTTTCACCATGTTTCCCAGGCTCATCTTGAACTCCTGACCTCAAGTGATCCACCTATCTTGGCTTCTCAAAGTGCTGGAATTACAGGCATGAGCCACCATGCCTGGCCAGAAATTCTTGCTTTTTAGGGTTTCACATAAGTTTTAGGTTGTAAGGATAAGAATTGTAGTTAACACATAATTCTGTAGGCAAAATATGTCAGAAAAGATTGTTATTAGTGAGAAAAAAAGTAATTTTGTCTAAATCAGAAGTTATCTAAAAGGTTAGTTCAAATTACAGATTTGAGAAGGTTATTTATGAAACAATGTATTAAGGAACCATTAAGTGGGGGAAAAGATATGGACAAAGTTTAAATAATAAAATATTTTGTAAACCTGACAGAGAATTGAAGACGTTTAGCTAATAAACATTTTCATAGTTAAGGCTGTTAGTCTTGATAAAGTAAAATAAGAATTATTGTAAAGAAATGCATCAGCAGTTTGACAATTCTTTTTCTAATATACTTAAGCATGAAGCTAGTGTGGAGCCAAATTTCACAACCACGCTTGCATTTCTTCACACTATGTCTATCATTTTGCGTGGATAGTGCTAGAGTAATTGTTGGCCTTGTGACTAAAGTGAGTTTCTTGATGGCACACAATGTATAATAATATTAGTGAACCTAAGGATATTAAATTGTATATTAGGAATAACATATGCATTATGTGGAATTCTGGGGGGCCCTCGGTAACACTGTAGCCTCCAGGGTAAATTGAGTAGAAAAATTTAGAGTTGGTTTCCTGCTTATTTGTTTTTGCTTCTAGTTTTCATTTGTTTGCTATTGTTTTTTTTTTTTTTTTTTTTTTTAAACAGAGTTTTGCTCTTGTTGCCCAGGCTGGAGTGCAGCGGCATGATCTCAGCTCACCGCAACCTTCACCTAATGCTTTTTTAATAAGAAAACTATTTTCTTTCTTTCTACTCTATAGAGAGGAGTTTTGTAGACTGGCAGGAGATTTCATTTTTAACATTAGAATAGAAAGGAGAACAGACTTGACAGTTGTTGTCCCAAATTAGGTAAAAGATTGAGATTGGAGATCCCCGTAGGCCTGTAATTTCTACCTTTGGTAACATAATGGAAGATATAGAACAACCCTCCCCTACACAGTCTCCTCAGTGGCACAGCCCAATTACATCCACTGTCCTGAGCACATGGACCCCTTTCTCTCCCAATCTTATCCATGTGATTCACTGAGGGAGCAGCTCCAGCCCAGATCACAGAACCATGTGAAGAACTGAAAACCCCACCTTCCTGAGAAGGCCAAGGGCAGAGCATGGACGTGTTTGATGAGTACCAAGGAGACATGAGAAAAATGAAAACATTGCCAGGACTGTATTTTGGTATTCCAGAGTTTCTGCCTCGCTGCTATCAAGAACATATTTTGTCCACAAGGAAATTCCTGGTAAGCTGCTGAAACTTCACCATGTCAACGCAAATCGATAGCTTATCTTTACAGTGCAGTCACCCCCAGACACAAATGCATTTCCGATTGCTCCCCTACCCCATTTTGTCTGTGCTATCTTATGTAAAATGCAGATTCCCCACAGTTTTCCCCTGCTCCCTGTTGTTTAGGTGAAAGCTGTGCGCTTCTCGGTATCCTGCCCTTTCCCCTTTAAATTTGGAGCCCTCAAAATAATCTTCAGAGAAAGGCATAGACCTGTCTCCTGGGTGCATCCTCAACTTTGGCAAATAAATCTCCTAAAGTTACTGAGACCTGTCTCATCATTCTTTGATTGACAGTAACAAGAACACCTCTGCTAGCCAGGCCTCCTCTTCTCTCCCTCCCATAATCTGTATTGCCACTACAATCTGTTTTGCCAAGATTTAAACCCCTCTTCCATTTTTTTCTATCAACTTAGATGGTTTACACGTTGCTCTGTGGTTCTCCCCTACACATAGTCATAAGTTTGCGTGCCTTTTCTCTTTCTAATCTGCCTTTTGTTAGGTGAATTTTTAGTGAACTTCAGAAGGTTGAGAAAAATGTTTTCCTTGACCCCCGCCAGCATGATCGTTCTCCCACAGAAAGACCCAAATGAAGTGTCCCCTACATCTAATGCCATGGCCCCCTTGACTGAAGTCTTTCTATGTTTTAGGAAATGTCATAAATAAGTTTTTTATTTTTTTATTTTTTAACACCTTGTTGGACCATAAAGGACTGATCTACTGATAGACTCCTGATTCTCAATCAGAGCTTTTCCCAAGGGAATTTGTCATGTGGAAAAAAGCTCAAGAAATGGCCGGGCATTGCGGCTCATGCCTGTAATCCCAGTGCTTTGGGAGGCCAAGGTGGGCGAATCACCTGAGGTTGGGAGTTCGAGACCAGCCTGATCAACATGGAGAAACCCTGTCTCTACTAAAAATACAAAATTAGCCAGGCGTGGTGGCACATGCCTGTAATCCCAGCTACTCGGGAGGCTGAGGCAGGAGAATCGCTTGAACCTGGGAAGCGCAGGTTATGGTGAGCTGAGATCATGCCATTGCACTCCAGCCTGGGCAACAAGAGTGAAACTCCGTCTCAAAAAAAAAAAAAAAAAAAGTCAAGGAATGTGGGAGTCATGGGGGTTCTAGAGAGATGGAGGAGCCACAGGTTGCTGGGGCTAAGATATCCTGAGCTGCACTGGTTTCTGAGCTATTCAAATCCCAGTTGTTTCACCCTTTTCTTTATTTTTGGAGTCACCCAGGATCCTTTCAGCAACCACCTTACACTTGCATTAGAGCTTGTTTTTGTTGTTGCAAACACAAAAAACACGCTCAAATAAGATGCTGTAACAGTAGTTCTCAAATCACAGCCTAGTAGCTGTATCCTAGGAGGTTCAAACTCTGTGTTACCTGTTGCTGTGGTTTGATGTGTTCTCCAAAGCCCATGTGTTGGAAACTTCATCCTCAGGGCAATAGTGTTGAGAGGTGGGACTTTTAAGTGATACCTAGGTCATGAGGGATTTTCCTTATGCATGAATTATTGCTGTTTTCTCAGAGGCAAGTTAGTTATCGGGGATTGAAATCCTGATAAAAAGATGAGTTTGTTCTCTCTCTGTCTCTCTCTCTCTCTCGTGACTCCAGGATTGTAAAAAAAAAACTCTGTTCTGTATAAATTACCCAGTCTCAGGTATTCCATTATATTAGCAGGAAATGGACTAAGACACCATTTTATAAAATGTTGCAATTCCCAATGTTCAGATTTTCCTTGATCTGGCTTCATCCACATGTTTCTTTGCTTGTTACTGGTGGTGAAATTTTCCTGTTGTCTCTCATTTACGGCTTATACCATCACGTGCTCTCTATTAATTCATGTCTTCTATTTCCTTCTGTTGCTTTTCTGTAAGCATCTCTTTTCATGTGTCTCATTTTTAGGCTGTCTAAAACATATCATAAAACTCAGTTGATTCCTCACTATCATGCATAAAGCTGTGTTCAGGGGAAGTTCTCCCTCCTGACCTGCTACACCATCACACAGCCAAAGGAGTGCTGCCTTTGCTTTACTTGCACATTCCTGTTTTAAACAGTCATGCCCAGAATTATGTGGCTACTTGGGGCACATAATGAAAAATCTGGTTTTTGAAGTCATGCATAAAATTAAGATCTCTTTGTATTTGGTAGTCTCACATCCACTGCGGTCCCTGTTTCAGCACCTCATTGGGATTATTAAACTCATTAGATTCTTTACATAACTTGAAATGTTCATAGAAATCTCTAGCCATTTCCCTGGTTAAACAGGATAATCTTTGTTTTCGCTAAAGAACATTCGTGGTTGTTTAGTGATGAGGTTAATATTCCCCTCCTTTCCACCTCCACGTTGGAAAAACCACCTTGGACTGAGTTTTAAGGAGCAAAGAACTAATCACTTGGCCAAAGGGGCCCTGTATCCCCACAAGTCCTGGGTACTTTTCTCTCATAGAGAAAAGAAGGTCTGTATGGTTACCTGGAAATGTGATCTTATATATTCTTGGCATCCAGGGGAGAAAAATCAATAAGGAAACAAGCTACAAACATCTCCCCAGAAATTAAAGGGCCATGCCAAGACTCTAGGCTTTCATTTCCTTCTGTTGCTTGTTAGAATGATGTTCTTGTAGGAAACCGGAGTTCTGCAATCCCTGTTTCTTCTTGACTACCTACCCTAGCTAAGTACTTTATTCTTAAGAGACTGGCACCAAATCACTTTGTCCTAGTATGGAAATGCAAGGTTTGTCTTTTGGATGGATTTCTGAAGACAATGGGTAAAACATTAAAGTTCATTTAATTGCCTGTCTGTCTGGGCAAGGAGTTTGGTTTTTGCCAAACATTCCCCATAGTAAAATGGCAGGATGGTTTTGATTGCCATTGAAACTAACCAAACATTTAATTCTGTTCCCTTTAGAGAAAAAAGAAAAAAAAAAAAAAAAAAAAAAAGGCGCAGCTGACTGCCAGTGCTCATTTAGTTTTACGTTAACATGTTCTTTGAGACTGAAGCAAATCTGACCGATTTTCACTGTAAAAATAACTATAAAAACTGTTCTTAGAGTTATTTCTAAACAGAACTAAGATCAGAATTGTTTGAACCATCAGAATCATCTATTTTGAAAAATCGATTCATGAAATGAATCTTCAGGCAGCAACTGTTCAAGAAGGATGTGAATATCACAGGTAAGAAAGCTACGTTTTCTAAGATGTGACATTGTCAGTGATCTGAAAATATGATTACTGTATTTTGTAAATGGAAATACCACTACAAAAACAGAAAGCTATCAATGGAATGATGTCTTTTGTTTCCAAAGTCAACATACTAGAGTGATTCAAAAATAAGAAGAAGCCAGGTGTGGTGGCTCATGCGTTTAATCCCAACACTTTGGGAGGCTGAGGCAGGTGGATCACTTGAGGTTGGGAGCTCGAGACCAGTCTGGCCAACCTCGTCTGGCCAGTGAATGGTGGTGAAACCTCGTCTCTAATGAAAATACAAAAATTAGCCAGATATGGTGGCGTGTGCCTATAGTCCCCGTTACTCAGGAGGCTGAGGCATGTAGAATCACTTGAACCTGGGAGGTGGAGGTTGCAGTGAGCTGATATAGAGCCACTGCACTCCAGCCTGGGCGACAGGCCAAAAATCTGTCTCAGATAATCATAATCATAATCATAAAAGCGAGATATTTCGTGACAAAGTTTTCTCAGGGTAAACTGCTGCCACAAGTGCCACTGGTGAGTATTCTCGGGGTAAATGGGAAAAGGGTTAAATGCAAGGCAGGTCATCAGCAAAGTGCAGTACCTGTTTTTGAGCTGATTTTCTCTCCAGTCCAACATAGTCCTCAATACGATTTTTAAATAGAATAGATATCTCACTGGGGGATAGGCAAGTAACTTAAATTTGTTCATACATAGAGGCAGGGCCGGGAGAGATTAAGAGCACATGTGGTTTAAATGCTGTTATCTTTGCTTTGTGAATAGTGTGGAAGTTGAAAATATTTGCCATTGAAGCAAGTGACTATTTACCTCAAGGTTAAATAAGGCAAGAAGAGCTTCAGATGCCTGGTCTGCAGTGATGAGTAGAACAGACCCTTCTGCTGTCAGGTGCAGACATTTCTCCTCCACCTTCTTTAAGGCATTAACACTAGACATTGTTCATCTAGAAGTGTCTTGAAAGTGTTAACTCCAGTCTCATTGTGAGTCTTGCTGACTCACGATGACTAGAGGACTTCGATGGCGTGCTAGACCTTCCAGTCACCAGCCTGGATTATTGTACTTGTTCTGAGTTGCACAGTGTTTTACTTTTGTGCCAGGTGGTTGGAAGGAGGCATATAAAATAGAACCATTTGTTTTAAAATCATTTCATTTATTGATGCTCTTGTCCAGTGTGTCTGAGGGTGGTACCTGCCTTCCCAGCAGGCAGGAGTGGGGCCCCCAGCTGAGGAGCTTATGGTGCACTCTTAGTTTTTAAGACTTGTTATACAGGGTGCAGTAAAACAAGATGTGCCACTCAAAATGTACTTTTTTGGTATATTTTGATCTTGCTATTAAGAGGGGCTACAATTCAGAGAGGCTGCAGACACAGAAATAGCCCTGAAAAGCTTTCTTCTCCGGCAGAGATTTGCAAGTGCTGAGGAAATGTACCTTAGTGAAGTGAACAGAGGCAAAAGCCTTTCTCTGAGGCCCGCCTTAATCTGCCTAATTGGATCAAGGAACGATTAACTTCAGGAAAAAATAGACTAAGATCCTCATACTTTAAAGGTTTGACTGAGAAACTTCTCCATAGGCCACTGTCTATCCTCCTGAGGGCAGTCTGGGGAGCCCTGAGAGACTCACATCAGTGTGGGGACAGCCTGGGCTCGCCATGAGTACCTCTCCCTCTCCCCCATTACCGGAGACCCCACCTCCCCGAGAGACCCCAAGCCCCTATTCTCTCTGTAGCTCAGGATGTGATTAAATCTTCAATCATCTGGTCCTGCTTGGAGTCTCATAATTGCTGCTCCATGTACATGTATATAAATTTATATGCATTTTAATGTTAATTATTCCATTGTCAGTGTGTCTTATGTAATCAAGTCATCAAAACTTCAGAAGGGTGAGGAAAGAAAATTCTCTTTGCACCTGCAGGGGTATCTGCATGGTATGCAAACCAGAAAAGTTAAAGGGAAATCATGAACCAGAATCAGGGAATTAGCAAACATGACCTGGACAATGGCAACGAAGGAATCATGCACGGCCTCTGTATTGGTATTTACACAACTGAGGTCCATCAGTGCCAAGATCTTTGTCTTTCTTCTTCCCTTCCCTCTTACTGCATACATCTGGACATAGGCCAAGGTTTAGTAAAAGAACCTGTTCAAGATGTGGAACTGGGAAACTCTGTGTGGGAATGTCAATGAGTGTGTGAAAACGTTAAAAATCATGTTGAGAAAAAAAATCTTTCCTTATGCCAGTATATTTACTTGCATAATTATCACCTTTAGTTTTGTAATTATAAGATTTCTCAGAGCCTGGCTGGGTGCAGTGGCTAATGTCTGTAATCCCAGAACTTTGGAAGGCTAAGGCGAGTGGATTGTTTGAGGCCAGGAGTTTATGACCAGCCTGGCCCCTCAATGGGTTAGATGGACTATTGTACATCTCTTCCCCTAATCTCTTGCCCTTGACATCAAACTACATTTCTACTCAGCTCCCCCATAAATAAATAAGTTTATTTTGGTCAACTTCAGATTACTTCTTGATGCGTCCATGAGACAAGTAGGGGCCTTTGGTTCACCATGTTGCTGAAAAGCGTTCAATGATTTTATATTATATTGTATCAATGTATAATAATTTACCTATTTCTCAACTTACTTTTTGGTTATTGTTTGAGGAAAAGTAAATAGAAGCAATCAGGGCATTGCAAATTCTGACAGCTCCAAGATGTTGAAATGTATTGTTGGAACTACATTCGTCATGTTCTAATATGCCCTCCAAAGGAAGAAACAAGTGAAAACTATCCCCTATGAAAATTATTCATGCATTTATATATAATTAATTTCCAGTTTTTCTTTACAAATAATGTTTAGCAAGATGGAAAATTATATAAAGTAGTTATCAGTTTTTTGGCTAGTTACTTCAAGATAGTCTCTAATAAATCTGGTCGAAGAACAAATACTATTAAGGCACTGCTTGCATATATTAAATGATGTCCAAACTCCAAAAACTTAATAATTAACACTCCAAGAAAAACTGCCTCAGAATTTCTTTTTTACTTGCACCCTCATCAGGATTACAGCTTTATCAGGACTGCACCTTTATCAGACATGAATCTTTCTCTTACAATGCAAAGAAAGAAAAATCAAAATAAATTTTCTGATTGAAAATGTAAAAAGGGAAATATTTTTACAGTTTTAACTTTAAGTTTTTATTGAGGGCCAACAATTTTAAAATTTTCATTAGTCATTCCTTTAAATTATATGTATGTGAGAGAAAGAGGTAAGATGGTTAATTATTTCAAATGATGCGATATAAAGAAGGGGCATTGTCATGGCATAAACAAAAAAAGGTATTTGTCGCTGGAGGTTTTATAGTCTAACGTATGGTTGCTGTTTGTTCTAGAAATCTTTTTTAATAATTTAAGTAATATAGAGATTTCAAATAGAAAATACTTCAGATAAAAATTAATGAGTTTATTATAACCATATATTATAATAATTTACTTAGGAATTACCTTTGATAAGAAACAAGTGAACTGGATGAAATTTTCTCCACAGACCGTATAAAAGTGCCTATGTACCTCCTCCTACATGTCATTGGTTAATCATTAGTCCCTTTGCAGGGGGCCATTTCCTGCCCACTGCTTCTGTAATCTCTGAGGGGAAGAAGAAGCAAACATTTGCTAGTCAGACCAGTGACAGGAAATGGATTCCAAACACCAGTGTGTGAAGCTAAATGATGGCCACTTCATGCCTGTATTGGGATTTGGCACCTATGCACCTCCAGAGGTAAGAATAATTTCTTTTAGTTTTGAGATTTCAAAAGAATAAACCTAGTAGAAATGAAACCCATCTTGGGTTGTAAGGTTTGTGCTCCTGCCTTACTCTGAATGACTCACAGGTCTAGGTTTCCTAGGCTAGAAGAAAACAAGTAGTCAATCCTTGTTCAGCATTGAGGTCCGTTCCTATGGTCACGTACTGCTTATTTTTATATTGTGCACGGTTTCTTCTGTTCCTGTCTACTTCCCAGCTTAGCAGAAATGTAAAACTCAGCATTGAAGAACAGTGTCCGTCAGCTCCCTCTGGTGGAGATTAATTGCAATAGGAGTGATTTCTCTGTTTCTGTAACTGAAGAAATCTTTCCTTCTTGGAAGAACATACAATCAAGAGAAATAGTTATAGTAAAAATTACTAGATATAGTGTTTACAAAACTGTTGGCAGAGTATCACTATTCTGATGGGTGTTGGTGAGCGCCACCCAATATTACTGGACCTGGACTAGAGTTTCCACTGTACTACTTTCACTTTAAAAAAAAAACTTCCTGAAAGAAAAAATACAACCTCATTTTAAGTAAAATCTAGAACCTAACAAAGGAAAGCCTAAATTCTTAGTCCTTTTCGTATGCATCATATTTGTATCAAAGTGGTAGGAGCGGTCTTATGACACAAAAGTGAACAAAATAGATACCTAATTTTCTAGATAGAACTACTGGAAGAAAACTTGTATCCCAAGACTGTCCTCAGGCTACTAAGTGTGTGAATAGCGACTAATTATCGAAATTTGAGTCTCACTTTATCGATAAGTTGTGATGATCTACCAGGATACATTTTCTAGACCATTGACAAAAATGGTTTAATTTTTAATATAAATTGGCATGGTCTGGAAGTGAAAATAAGGACACCACTGAAGCGGCAGCCTTGGTAAACCTTTGAGTTGGTATCTAGTTCCTTGTAATTTCAACGAAAAAAGAAAGCTTCTTAAATACATGTAAAAATGGAAAACAGTTTATATTTTTGTCATTAAAAAAATACCCTTCAAATCTTTATCCGAATTTGTTCAATAAGTCAGTAATTTTAAATTTCACTGGGATTCTATCTTTCCTGAAAGAGATAGCCTTATTTTTTTAGGGCAGAAAGGTACCTTACTAAATTCTTACAGATTTTGGTGAATTTTTAATGTATAAACCGATATCCTCAGAGTATACGTCTTTACTCCTAGTGTTCAGTTCTGTTGTGTAGCCAGAATGGCTGTGCAGAAAAGACTTGACATAATAGACTACTACTCACAGATGCATTATCTCCCATGTGAATGCTAGTCGGGTCGGTGTAACTAGCACCCACTCAAAATCTCAAGAACTGAGACACCGAATAACGTCTCTTGTAGACAGCATTTCCCAAACATGATGTTGGAGGAAGTCTGAGTGAACGTTCTGTGTAATATCACTGGGAGAGAACTCATATGAGCTTGAACTGTTTCCCTTCTATACTCTGTGTGATTTTTACCATGTATAATGTCACTATATTAAAAAATAATTAGGACTATTTGAGTCCTGTTAACTTTTCCAACAAATCACTGAATCTGAGGGTGTTGTTTGGTACCTCCATAATAGTGATCAACCAGAGATTTCCTGGGACTGAAGGTGTTTCTGGAATGCTCAACCTTGATTACTAACCAGGAAAGACCCAGGCAAACTGAGATGGGATTTTCACCCCACATACAGACAGGAGGAAAAGCTGATTCTTGTAAAAGTGAAGGCTTGTGCCTGAACTACCTCTCAGCCACACTGATCACCAGATACTACCTTTGGTTGCTTCTCCAGGTTCCCAGAAGTAAAGCTTTGGAGGTCACAAAATTAGCAATAGAAGCTGGGTTCCGCCATATAGATTCTGCTCATTTGTACAATAATGAGGAGCAGGTTGGACTGGCCATCCGAAGCAAGATTGCAGATGGCACTGTGAAGAGAGAAGACATATTCTACACTTCAAAGGTACTGTGCCTGTGATGAGCTTGTGTGCACATACACTTAATGTGATTGTGTGAAGATGACAGTTCTATGACTGGATCTGTAGTTGTGGGTGAATTTTGCTTCTGGGTTCAAATTTATTCACACCTATTCACATATTAAAACTGAAATCAAACTCAGGGAATGATGATCACTTTTCATTTTGACTGCGTTCCAATTTATGACCTGAAAGTCCCTTTACTTTTTTGAGCTCCAGCTGCCATCAGTGTGATTTGACATGCGGTATAGAATCACAGAGAACGATAATCATGCTATGGTTTTTCTTATCTCCTGGATAATTTTCTAAGATTTCTTATTATTCTCTCAATTGCTATCTTTATCAGTGAGATAGAAAGCAATATAAGCCGGGCGTGGTGGCTCAAGCCTGTAATCCCAGCACTTTGGGAGGCCGAGACGGGCGGATCACGAGGTCAGGAGATCCAGACCATCCTGGCTAACACGGTGAAACCCCGTCTCTACTAAAAAATACGAAAAACTAGCCGGGCGAGGTGGCGGCGCCTGTAGTCCCAGCTACTTGGGAGGCTGAGGCAGGAGAATGGCGGAAACCCGGGAGGCGGAGCTTGCAGTGAGCTGAGATGCTGAGATCCGGCCACTGCACTCCAGCCCCGGAGGCAGAGCAAGACTCTGTCTCAGACACAAAAAAAAAAAAAACAAAAAAAAAAAAAAAAGAATGCTGTGGGAGTATTAAATAATAGATACTTAAATTGTCCTAAGTTGTGTCCAGCATAGTGAACATGTTCAAAACTTGTTTTACCCCCCTTTTAGGTTGCTTTAGTTTCTAAGCAACATAAATAGCTATTCTTAAGCATTGGGTTGAATGCATAGAAGAATTAGACTGTTAAAATGAGTTGTAAACTCTACCGAAGATAATTCAGGTAACAGCAGGGTTGTTACTTGATACTAATTTTTACATTTTAAGAATTTACTCCTATTATTCAGTAGATGTACAAACTATACATCCAACATATAATACAGTTCATAAGGATAGGTCAGAGCCAAAGGAATCATGAGAAGGAAGAGAATATGTTGCCAGTGGTCATAAATTTTGAAGCAGTAGGAAAATGTCTAAATATTAGATGGCACAAACTAATAAGATTTGTTCAAGTATTCATTCAAAATCACCTCCATTCTTTAACCTCTGCAGCTTTGGTCCACTTTTCATCGACCAGAGTTAGTCCGACCAGCCTTGGAAAACTCGCTGAAAAATGCTCAATTGGACTATGTTGACCTCTATCTCATTCATTCTCCAGTGTCTCTAAAGGTATACAGTTTGAGTATGAGCATAAAATTGCACTTCTGCTGTCATTATAACCATTGTTTATATGGATAGTTGAACAGAGCTTTTTCTTAGGAGGATGTAGGGATTATTACATGGAAGAAGAACCATAAGTATAACACCTAATTTCCTTTCTTTTGAGTAAATTTTGAATCCTACTTCTCTAATGCATACCTATAAGAGAAGAGAGTACAGCAACCTCAAATCCTCTTCTTTGAAAACTTGAGGAAATTACAATAGTCTTTTTCAAGGCACTGTCTTAGTTATGGCTTTTGAGTCCATCTCTTGGAATGTTCACAGACACAGAGTTTCATGCAGTTGTGATGCCCAACAAAACTGCTGCACATGTGGTACACAATGAGTTTCCACCATCTCTCCCCATTTCAAGCTGAGGCAGATTTGGCAGAAGCCACTATGCATGGTTCTTAAATTAGAAACCCTTCATGTGGACTTGCAAAGCTTTATTATTCTGCCGCCTCTTCTTTCACAATAGAGTTTGAAGCTGTGTTTAGCCATGAATTACTGTGTAGTGTATAACTTTTGATTTAAAGTTACAGGAAACTACTTAGGCTAGTTAATGCAAAAGATTTTACTGAGTTATGTAAAATGGGAAGTCAAAGATATGGCTACATTTAAGGATATGAAATAGTCTACAAAAATGTATCCTTTGTCTATTCTTATCTCTAAACTCCAACATTTTTTTTTATTATTGTTGACCCGAACTTTTTCATTGGTGGCCATTATGGCTTTGGAGCAGTTCAAGGCTCATGGTCATCACCCTAAGAGAGCTCCTCTGGGTCTCCCAACTTCTGCTGACACTATGTGATTCACAGTCCTACCCATAGACTATCAAATCTTCAGTTGGTCTGATAATCCCACCAGGTACAAGAGTACTATCCATTATTTTAGGATATCAAGGTATTTCCAAATCAAAGAGAGGTACTTCAACAGAGGAAATTATAAGGGCAGAATAAAGTGACATAAGTCAACTATGAAACTCGATTAAGATGTAGAAAATGGTCCTTTTCCATACATATAACATTTGTAAGAGATTAGAGGAAGCCTATCTCCTGAATACATTCCTTACACCTTCATATGTAAAACACACAGTACACATCACTTTCTGGAGCATTGTACCACCTGTCTCATGGAGGATGAGTGTCCTTAAAGGTATCTGGGATCACAGCTATGGGTGGGGAAGTTAATTTGTGACATCATTAAAATGACTGCTTCTATTTCAGCCAGGTGAGGAACTTTCACCAAGAGATGAAAATGGAAAAATAATATTTGACATAGTGGATCTCTGTACCACTTGGGAGGTGAGTGCTTGGTGGAGAGGACACAGAGAAGGATGACAAAAAGAGAAAGTCTGTTTCCCAGATTCAATAGGAAAGAATGGAATATGCACCATTAGATCTAGACATTCAGAAACTACAAGAGTAGTTTTGGTGAGATGAAGGGAAAAACACATGAGAGGAATGTTTAGAGAGTGGGGCACAAGACTTGGGGGAAAGGAGAACAGGAATCTCTTCCCTTGCCTGTGCATTAATCTATCCATTTTCCTAAGGAAGAGATAGAAATTCTTACTCTTGCTGCCACTATCTTCTTCCCCTATTTGCTATTTGAATTTTTCTCTTCTTGACAATCACTGCTAGCTATTTTCATTGTCATATTTTGAAAGTTGTTGCTCTCACATTTCTGTCTTGCATTTATCGTGATAAGCCAACTGCACAAATAATTCCTCACAACCCCTTTCTCCCCAGGCCATGGAGAAGTGTAAGGATGCAGGTTTGGCCAAGTCCATCGGGGTGTCAAACTTTAACCACAGGCTACTGGAGATGATCCTCAACAAGCCAGGACTCAAGTACAAGCCCGTCTGCAACCAGGTGAGCTCCCTTGGCCTCCTCTCCTTTCGGTTCTTCATGCCCCTCTTCCTGTCCTTTTGCCAAATATCTATTTGTTTTGTCCCACTTATCTTTGTGAAGCAGAAGATTCTAGAGAGCAAAGCTTCTGTCAAGAAAGGCATGAAGATTTCTTATTTGTACCCTGCTTGGAAAAGTATTAGGGAAAAATTGGAATGAGTTTAATATCGAATCATGTGTAATATTTAGGGGAGGTCCATTTGATCAAGGAGGCCTGGAATCATCAATTAGAACTCAAGGAAAGGTGGACTTACCTCTAAGCTATGAAAGATGACCAGAGAGTTCATGGGTGAAGGTGATTTGGAGGGAACGGTGTGTAGATATGAAGCTATGAAAAGATGAAATGAGCTGTACATAAACAGAGAGTTAGAATAAGGGAAGAGAGGTACTAGGGGTTTACATGGAATTTGGATGCCTGAATGCCTCTTCTTGATATTTCAAGAATTCTTGACCGGGGCATAGATATACTAAAAATTAGCTGCAGACAATGAAGGTCATCCATGTCAGAAAGCGAAAAATTAGGCTGGGTGCGGTGGCTCACGCCTGTAATCCCAGCAGTTTGGGAGGCCGAGGCAGGCGAATCCCCTGAGGTTGGGAGTTCGAGACCTGCCTGACCAACATGGAGAAATCCCTTCTCTACTAAAAATACAAAAAATTAGCTGGGTGTGGTGGCACACACCTGTAATCCCAGCTACTTGGGAGGCTGAGGCAGGAGAATCGCTTGAACCCGGGAGGCAGAGATTGTGGTGAGTCAAGGTCATGCTATTGCACTCCAGCCTGGGCAACAAGAGTGAAACTCTGTCTCAAAAAAGAAAGAAAGAAAGAAAGAAGAAAGAAGAAAGAAAGAAGGAAGGAAGGAAGGAAGGGAGGGAGGGAGGGAGGGAAAAGAAAGAAAAGAAAGAGAGAAAAGAAAGATTACCTGTTTATGGAGATAACTGTTCACAGTGGATGAAATCAACACTGAGGAATTTTAGCAGAACATAGACCTGACCTATCATTGCCCGTATCTTAGTCTGCTACTTCTCTTTGGGGTCTGTCATCCAATCAATTGTTTAAACACATCTATCCTATGCATGGATTTTTCATAGCTTAGGAATAAGTCCTTTTCTTCCCCCTGAGTTATTGTTGATTCCAGGGCTCCTTGATCAAATTGACTTCCCCCAAATGTCACAAAAAAATTAAAAATTAAAGTCACTCTACCTTTTTACTAATTTACACTTTTGTATTCTTACTTTTATACAACCTAGAGCCAATGAGTAAAGATCTATAATTGAAATATGAAGTATATAAAATTTGTGAATTTGGCATAATGATACAGTTCCATCATATTAAAACAGAAACATTAAGAAAATTAATGCGGTTTTAATATTAATCCTTCAATTTTTTTATTATGACAATTTTCAAACTTTCAGGAAATTTGGTAAAAATAATACACGATTCAACATTATCATTTATATTAAAAATTGTTAACACTTTGCCACATTGCCAAATATTTGTGGCAAATATTTATGTGGGTATATCTGCATAAATACATATAATATTTTCAAAACCTCTTCAAAATAAATCAGAAAGATGACAATTCACCTCTATAGGCCTAAATATTATGTCACAGGACTGAAGATATTCTTCCAGTTACAGTATAATTATTGTATCTAAGAAAACTAACTACAATGCCCTCATGTCGTTTAACATCCAGTCTATATTTGAATTCCCATTGTCTAATGGAAATGTCTTTTATGGCACTCCCTTTTAAAACAGAATGGAAATGAGTTGTGAGATGATCTGTTCTTTATAATCATATGTTTTCCATTCAGCAATTACTAATAATCCACTGGGTGATAATTCTTGACAGAAGAAGTCATATTCCATGACAAATTTTCACATATGATTGTGTATACATCACTAATATTTTTGTATTTTGTGGTTATTATTGTATTTATTATTTTTTGGAGTTTTAGATAATCATTTTCAATTTTAAAAACTTATTTAACTATTCTTATGTGACATTTTACTATGAAAAAAAATCTTTCACCAAATCAAAATGAAGAACAAATATTTCTCAGAGACAAAGTAAAAGTTTAATACTTTCCTCTAAATATTAATTTCCTGATAAAGAAATTACTGTAATAACCACCAATGGTAGAGGCAAATTATTTTGTTCTTTCTTATTCTCTCATTATCTCACGCATGACTATGGACTTGGACATTTTTCCTTAAGATTTTTAATTAATTGTATTAATTTTTGTTAGTGCTTATTCTTACCCAACGGGTAAATTTTTTTCTCGATGCTGAAATCTATCCAAGCATCACCAGTGACATTTCTTTGAAAGTAGTGCTTTTGTCTTTCAGACTTGCCCCCATGAGTCCTTGACCAAATTCTTGCTTTCTGGCACAATCTGATGTCAAAGGCTCTAAGAATCTTACTGTATCCCAGATATGGAATTTGTTACATCTCCTTCTAGTTATCAAAGGTCTTTGGAAGCCAGGATCTGATTCATAGATAAGCTTCTGTTCAGAAATGGCATTTCTATTTATACTTTTAGGAGATATGGATATGAAATTTATTTCTATGAAAAAGATTATTACTTGACAATAATATCCTTAGCTCAGATATAATACTATACGGATTATTATTCAGCTTCTTCACTTTCACCTTTTTTATATTAACACAATTATTTCATATAAATTGATGCTTCTCTCTTTTGGTCAACTGCAGGTAGAATGTCATCCGTATTTCAACCAGAGTAAACTGCTAGATTTCTGCAAGTCAAAAGATACTGTTCTGGTTGCCTATAGTGCTCTGGGATCTCAGCGAGACAAACGATGGTAATAAAAACAATGGGACCTTTACATAAACCTCCATTTTGCAGAAAATTTTTTAGTCAGAGCATTCTCAGTTTTCTGTAGTCTCAAGTGGCTCAGAGAGAGGAGAGAACTGCATTTCTGATGAGATCTCAGATGATGCTAATGGTGGTGCTTGGGGGCCTCGCTTGAGCCGCTCTGGTGCAGAGTGGACAACTTTAGTCTGTTTAGGGAGCCGCCTAACAAACTGTATCCCCAGCCTCAGGGCCTCAGCATTTCTGCCTTTCCTTCCAGGGTGGACCAGAACTCCCCGGTTCTCTTGGAGGACCCAGTCCTTTGTGCCTTGGCAAAAAAGCACAAGCGAACCCCAGCCCTGATTGCCCTGCGCTACCAGCTGCAGCGCGGGGTTGTGGTCCTGGCCAAGAGCTACAATGAGCAACGGATCAGAGAGAACGTGCAGGTGAGGAGCGGGGCTGTGGGCCTCAGGGCTCCTGCACAGTGTCCTTCACACGTGTGCTTCTTGTAAGGCTCTGAGGACACCCTTGGGCCAGCTCCATTTCCCTGTATTTCCCTGTAAACCCTTATGATGCGTGCATCATAAGGGTTTCTATCTACTCTACCACGGGAGATGCAGCACAGGTAGAGAGAATTAGGATGGGACCAAAAAAAAAAATGGAGATTTTTTTGATTTCAGCATTAAGTTGACAATCTACATCCCTGCACCAGGAACATCATTTTTTCATGTTGTGTTTTTTGTTTGGTTTTGGTGTTTGTTGTTGTTATTGTTTGTTTTTCTTTTTTGAGACGGAGTCTCGCTCTGTCACCCAGGCTGGAGCGCAGCGGCGCAATCTCAGCTCACTGCAAGCTCCGCCTCCTGGGTTCACACCATTCTCCTGCTTCAGACTCCCGAGTAGCTGGGACTACAGGTGCCCGCCACGTCGCCCGGCTAATTTTTTGGGTTTTTTTTTTTTTTTTTTTTTAGTAGATATGGGGTTTCACTGTGTTGGCCAGGATGGGGGTTTGGGGGTTTTTTTGAAACAGAGTCTCGCTCTATCTCCCAGGCAGGATGATTCTCCTGCCTCAGCCTCGTGAGTAGCTGGGATTACAGGCGCCTACCACCACGCCTGGCTAATTTTTGTAACTTTTAGTAAAGAGGGTGTTTCGCCATGTTGGCCAGGCTGGTTCCAAACTCCTGACCTCAGGCGACCCATTTGCCTTGGCCTCCCAAAGTGGTATTACAGGCGTGAGCTACCTCTCCTGGCCTCCTCTTCATGTTGTGAAATAAGGAGTTGCATTAGGTGTTCTTTAGTCTACCAATCATTGTGAAATTTTTATTTCCATTTCTTTGTACACTCAGTTAAAATGTCACGTATTTCATCGCTTGAAGTTTTCTGTTTGTGTACTGCCTAAGTCTTTGACTATTAGTTGCTTGTCTTTTTTTTAAGTATAGGATACCGTAATTATACTATTAAATAGAGTTGTTAAACAAATCACCCTCAACATAGGGGTTTAAAATGAAAACCACTTATTTGCTCAGGATTCTCTAGTTAGAAAATTAGCAAGGCCTCAGCCTGAACTTAGTCAAGTTCTGTTCTTGGCTAGGCTCTCTCTCACGTGTTTGCAGGATAACGAGATAGCTCTACTTCAAGATGTCAATGGGACATTTGTCTGGGTGCCATTTTCTCTTCCATATAGTTCAACCTCCAGCCATCCAGTCCAGACTTCACCTCACCACATGGCATGATCCCAAGGCAGTAAGTGGACACATGCAAAAGCCTTTTCATGTCTAGGCTCAGGGTTGCCACACCATTGCTTCTGGCAAATCTTACCCACTAATGCAAGTTACAGGACAGGCCAGACTCAAGGGATGAGTAAACAGACACCACCACTTATTGGAAGGCACTAGAAATTCATATAACCAAGCAAGTGGATACAGGGACATGTGACTGGAGGGAGTATTTCTTATTAATCTATCTCATATATCTGACTGATTAATATATGATGGATTAATATATATGTGATAGGTTAATACATATGATGGAAAGATACATATATTATAGTTTAATAAGATATATATGATAGATTACACATATTATATATACATATATGTATTCTAGGTATTAATCCTTTAGAGATTTAGATGTATTATTGAAGTACCATCTCCCAAATTGCATCTGTGTTGTGATTTTTCTCTGTAGTTATGTTTTCATGAACAAAAGTTGCTACTTTTCATGTAGTTAAATTATTCATGCCTCTTTCCTGTGGTTGATGAGTGGCATGTCTTTTCTTACATTGGGAATGTGACAATCTTTTAATATGTCATCTTGCAAAATTGGTAATTCTCTTATAAATTAGTTGTAAATTCAAATGAATTTCTTTTTCAATGTAAAATAAAAATCCAAATATGCACATGGAATTTCTAAATTGATATCAAAAGGTCCCACCAACAATTATTGAAAAGCGTTCACATTTGCTCACATATCTTGATTTTTTACCTCTACCATAAATGAAACATTCACAAATAATATCTTGCCTCTCTTTTGTCTTCAATTGACTTACTTTTCTGTACTGTCTAAATAGTGAAAGGTCTTGCTACCAGAATGGTACAACTTTTATTCTAACGCTTTATTTTATTTGATAATATTTTGATGATTCTTGACTATTCTGTTTTATGAAATTTTGAAACATCAGCATCCATGAAAGAGTACATACTTTAGTCTTTGGTGGATATTGTAATGAAACTGCACCTCAATGTGAAAAGAACTGACTTTGTGACAATATTGAGACTTTCAACCCATGATGAATTTCCAACTATTTAAATGGCCTTTTAATATATATTTCATTAATTTTGTAACATTCTCCATTAAACCATATGTATATATTTTCAAATATTTATCCATAGAATACTAAAAATTACTAGAATCTCTTGATAGCGTTTTCCTTTTTTGTGGATTTTCTAATGTATAGAAATGTTAAAAGAAAAATGTAGTGAACACCTTTTACTTAGACTCATTGTTAACTTGTTAATGTTTTTTATTCTTTCTCTCTCATTCTCTGTATCACTATTACGGAGTGATTTATTCAATTTATAGATTTATTCAATTCAATGTGTTAGCAATTAGTGACATCTTGATATTTAAAGTCTCTCAAATTTAGAGAGTGAGTTATACTTCAAGCTTGTTATCTCTTTACTTTAAACGTGAAATTGTTAGTATTTAGACAACTCCTGCCTTGAATTATGTTGAAAACAAATGTTGTTTGCATTATACCTGTTTATTAAAGAGATATAGAAATTCAACAATATCTATCGAACTTACTACATAATCTTATGCTATTTAAAAATTTGCCTCTAGATTCTTATGGGTCTTCTAAGTATATGACCCTATCGTGTGTGCACAATGTCAGCTCTGTTTCTTCTCCATTTTCTGTTGAGAGTTTCTCTTTGTCTGCAGTTTTGTGCAGTTTCAGTATATAATATTTAGGAATGGATTTCTGCTTATTTTTTGTGTGATATTCATTGACCACCTGAGTGTTTAGAGATGACTTCTATAACTGTTTAAAACTTACCAATATTTTAAGTATTGTCTCTGCACCCTACTGTCTAATATACTTGTGGGTTCACAATTGGCAATTATGCAATCTAAAAATAATAAAAGTTTTTTATTTCTGTGATAGGTTTTTGAATTCCAGTTGACTTCAGAGGACATGAAAGCCATAGATGGCCTAAACAGAAATCTCCGATATTTCAACAGTGATAGGTAAGTTTCCTTTGTAAATGAGTGACCTAATTTATTTTTGGAGAAGAAATGTAGGATGGGTGTTGAGAGTGACCTCCATGCCAGAGGGACAGAGGCCAGTGTGAGTCAGAGGTGAGACAGGAGCTTTCCGGAACTCTCCTGCTGGATTCACTCCAGAGCTCTGTTCTCTGGCAGGGTGAGTGCACAGGGATCAGTGTGGGTCAACCTGTGCCTCTGCTCTCCTGATTCCATGGAACTTTTCAGAGCAGCCCACATCATTGCAAAATCTGCACCTTCCGTGTAGGCCTGGTGTTTCCACCACTGGACATGCTGTGTCACCTCATGAGATGTTTCCAGATCTGTGCTCATATCACATTCTCCCAAACCTGCTCAGCTCCTTATCAAACCAAAAACATTTCCATCCACTTTGTGATCCAGGTGCCAATTCCCACCTCCTTCATATGGAATTGCTTGCTAGATCCTATCAGTTCAGCATCTTTTATTATTTCAAATGTTTTTCCTCCTTCTCCTTGCGTGTTTGTTCATGCCCCAAACTCTGCTTTTGCCTCCAGAAAGGCTTCCTTAGGGAGTGAATAGGAGCGCTTGTCTTTGACTTCCTGCAATATGGAGATCTCAAGGCAGAGAATTTTTAAAAAATTAAAGTCAAAGAAAGAGTGTGGAAGCAGAAGCTCCATTGTTATATACAATTTATAGCCGATGACAGATCTTTAGTACTCTTTCATGGTCTAAGGTTCTAGGATTCATAGACGGTCATTCATGTAATGAGGGAAAAGCGAGAAGTTACGGCCAGGCGCAGGCTCACGCCTATAATCCTAGCACTTTGGGAGGCCAAGGTGGGTGGATTGACTGAGGTCAGGAGTTTGAGACCAGCCTGGCCAAGATGGGGAAACCCTGTCTCTACTAAAAATACAAAAATTAGCCAGGCATGGTGACACTTACCTGTAATCCCAGCTACTTGAAAGGCTGAGGCAGGAGAATCGCTTGAACCTGGGAGGCAGAGGATGTAGCAGTGAGCTGAGATCACACCACTGCACTCCAGCCTGGGTGAGAGTGAGGCTCCATCTCAAAAAAAAAAAAAAAAAAAAAAAAAAACCAGCAGGAAGTTATGTAAACTGCTGGCAGTGGAGATTTTAACAAGTGATAGGAGATTTTAACAAGTGATAGTGTGTGAAAAAGCATAAGCACAGGGGCCCTTCATAAGTGCTTAAAAATTGGTAGGTTGTTAATTCTTTTTTAGTTTAGAGGAAAATAAAGAATAAAAAAGGAAACCACATAAAAGAAAGGAAGAATAGCGAGCATCAGTAATTCTTATCAATTAAAAATGTAATAAGATGGCATTTATCTGTTCCTTTATATTTCATGTTATTTCTATATAAGAATTTTTTAATGCATTGTAGCTCCTTGGATATTAGACCCCGTATCATATACAACAATTTCCATTTCTGAATCTTACAAAATATATTGCATACAGTAGGCTGTAGTAGGCAATAAGTAAAGAAAGTATAATCAGAGTATCTCTTTGCTCTGCTGACAGATGTACAGGAATATGCTTGAATATTTGACTTTGTGTGTTTTACGTGTTACCTTCCAGAGAAGGGAATGATTAATTTATTATTTTGAAAATACGTATATTATGAAGCCATGTTCATAAAGGGAAGAAAGGCAGATTCTACAACCAGTCAGAAAATAAACTTCTTAACATTCACAGTAATGACAGCTTCACAGAAATCACTTTACTACCCCCTAGTAATGGAGTCATTGCATTCATATGATACATTATTCTCTTTTCAGTCTCGCTAGCCACCCTAATTATCCGTATTCAGATGAATATTAACGTGGAGGGCTTTGCCTGATGTCTACCAGAAGCCTTGTGTGTGGATGGTGATGCAGAGGACGTCTCTATGCTGGTGACTGGACTCATCACCTCTTTAAATCCATTCTGCTTAGCGACTTCAGTCAACCAGAGCTAAATCCACAGGCCAGAAAGACAATAAATTTTTATCATGTTGAAATAATTGAATTTATTTCCCACAGATTCTTCACCTACTCTGTTCTGTTAAGAGAGAGTGTGTGTGTATGTGTGTGTGTGTGTTTTCTTCTGGCTCAGGAACAAAAACTATGATTTGCCTTGAAGTTAGGAGTGGGAGTGGGGGAATAATACCCATTTATAGACATGCTGTAGTGGGACTGCAGCAGAACTTTCAGCCTCTAGAGAAGGAGCAGGTGACAGGTGTGGATCAGTTAGTGCCTCTCTAGCTCTTTTAGGAAGAACACACAGAGCATGAACTCTGGAAGGTGAGCAATACTGACAGGATGACCAGCCATCCACAGGCTCCCTACAGCAGCACAAGGGTCAGAGCTCCTGGAACCTGGGAAGGTTGCATCCCTGTGAGAGGGGTGGTCAGGGAGGTGGAAGGGCACCCACCAAGGAGAAATAATTGAAAGAAGCGAGGGGGGAAGTTAGGAGAAGGGAGTTAGGCACATCTCTGCTTGGAAAATATTGGCACTTTTTTTGATAATCATACTTTGTAAATAAAACTTTCAACAATGTTTTTTAAAACCCCAAAGCTGAGAGTCCAGCCTTGACCCCCTATGTGTGCCCTGTAACACCAGTGACCTTGGGGGACTGTGGAGGGGCAGGACATCAAGGAAACAATGAACTAATTCCTCTGAACACCAACTCTTTAGCAGATTTTATTATATTCTAAATATATGCTATACAAATATACAAATATATACATATATACAAATATATGTATATACGTATGTATATATGTTTGTGTATAATTTGCATATATATACATATGTATATATCTGTGTATATACAATGTATTATATATTGTATATATTTGTATATATATTTGCATATATTTGTATGTATTTGTATATATACATTTGTATATGTTTAGTATATATTTATATATTTAGAATATGTTCTAAATATATGCATACATATACATATAGTATATGTATATACAGATATATATACAAATATATAATATATATTTAAGTATAACATATAAGTATAATATATAAGTATAACAAATATTTTATATTTTATATACAAATATTTGTTATACTTAATTTTTATGTTTTATACATAAAATAAGGTACACTATCAAATATGAAACACAAAATATCCCAAAGTCATTACATATTCCTGCCAAATTAATATTAAAATGGTAGGTAATACATCTAATAAATCCAATTTTCAAAAATTTCAAACATCTTTTGAAAACATTATGTGGAAAATAGCATGATGTTTTTAAACTTTGGTAACTTTTAGGACCACCTCTTACAAAGACATGTAATTATTTTGCAGTTTTTAGGGGTATAAAGTTCATCAGCTAATCATGAGGATGCAAATTCTTATTTCAGATGACTCTTTGGAAAACTTGGGACAATGTCATGGCCTACTGGTTACAGCATTTTGAGAAGAACAGTGGTTTTGACCTGGGCACACTTTCTAACTTATTCACTCTCAACTGTTCTTATGCTGTTGGCCACCTTACCCTATCAAAGAGGCTTTCTCAAGCCATGTCTCTCAGCTGATAGGCATCCCATCAAGTTTTACAGGAACCACAGTCTTTTCTTAAATTATTCATTCCGGAAAATTGGAAAAGGCCTTACACTTTGGAGTTCCCTATGCCAATTTTTGGGTGATTTCTGTCTATTGTCATTCCATTGATAACCTTACATATTTTCTCACTTTACATACCACATATAGGCCGAGAAACCCCCAAACAGTATCTCTAGCTCTGCTTTTTCCCCCAGACTCCTGAATGGAACATGAAATTGTGTACTCTACATCCGTACACTAGTGTCTAACATTCACCCTTGGTATGCCTCAAATAAAACTGATGTAAACCATTGTCATACCGTTCCAAATCAACTTTCTTACTTTAACTAATGATGATTTCACATCTAATAAAGTTGATTTATATAGTTATTAAAGAAAGATGGATTTTTTTTTCAACTTAGTAGTCAAGCATATAAGGCCAAAGGAAATTTTTAATTTCTTTAGCATGCATAACATTTCTTTTTTTAAGATATGAAATAATTATTAGGATGGTTATTTGTAAATACTAAATTTGCTAAGGGCTTATTCCAATTCTTCACCCTCCATTTCCACTTCTTATTTTTAAAAGAAAGTTACTCAGAATTTCATAAAATTCAATGCCTGGCTTCAGGAACCCTTGGAATGTAACAAAATTCTACAGAAACTACCAGTCCTGTTTTCTCTACAAGAAATGCTGGAGGGAATACTTCAGGTTGAGTAAAAGGAAGCAGACAGTAACTTAAAGCCATGTAGAGCGATAAATAAATATATGGCAAAGTGCAAAAACATGTATTTTTGAAATTTTGGTTTGTATTCTATTTTTCTTCAGAATTTAAAATAAAGCATAGAAATAAGTATAATTCTATGTTAATATGTACACAGTATATAATATTCTAATGATTGACAAAACTAATGTGAAGTGGGAAAAAACCTGGGAAAAAGAGTTTTTATATGAAATGGAAGTTAAGTTGATGTTGATTCAATGTAAATTGTTATAACTCTATGAAGTCATATGTCATCCCCACAGCAACTACAAAGAGAATGACTATAGAATATACTCAAGAGAAAATGAGAAGGGAATCCAAAGGTCATTTAAAAAATTATGCAATCTCACAAAATGGTAGCAATGATGGATATTAAGGACAAAAGCTATAGACATGGAGGAAAAAATTAAAAATGGCAAAAGGAACTCTTTTCCTGTCACTAGTGACAGTCATGTGTCATGTAATGCCTGGGCTAGCTTCTTGAGAAAGGCTTTGTTAGGTAACTTTGTCCTTGGGCGGACATCGTAGTGTATAGATAATTCTCTCAAACCTTGTCATGATCTTATCAGCAATCTTTATTTCATATTCTAAATCCTTTGTTTTCATTTCAACATTCTTCGTAGCATCTTCATCAGAAGTGAAATCCATTTCACCAAACCACTTTCTGTGTTCATCCATAAAAAGCCACTTCTCATTTGTGAAAATTATATGAGATTGCAACCATTCAGTAATATTCAATCTTCAATTCTAATTCTAGTTCTCTTGCTATTTTCACCACATCTGCAAATACTTTCCCCACTGGTCTTGAATTCCTCAAAGTCATCCATCTATGAAGGCTGGAATCAACATCTTCCAAACTCCTGTTCTAGTGTATATTTTGCCCTCTTTTCATGAATCATGCATGTTCTTAATGGCATCTAGAATAGTGTATTAGGATTCTCCAGAGGGACAGAACTAGTGGATTATATATATATATACACACATATATATATACACATATATATATATATACACACATATATATACACACACACACATATATATACACACACATACATATACACACACATATATACACACACACACACATACACACACACACACACACACATATATATATATAAACAAAGGGGAGTTTACTAAGTATGAACTCACACGATCACAAGGTCCCACAATAGGCCATCTGCAGGCTGAGGAGCAAGAGAACCAGTCCGAGTTCCAAAACTGAAGAACTTGGAGTATGATGTTCAAGGGAAGGAAGCATCCAGCACAGGAGAAAGATGTAGACTGTGAGGCTAGGCCAGTCTCTCCTTTAATGTTTTTCTGCCTTCTTATATTCTAGCCATGCTGGCAGCTGATCATATTTTGCCCACCCAGATTAAGGGTGGGTCTGCCTTTCCCAGCCCACTGACTCAAATGTTCATCTCTTTTGGCCACACCCTCAGAAACACACCCAGGGTCAGTACTTTGTATTCTTCAATCCAATGAAGTTGGCACTCAGAATTAACCATCCCAAATCCACCTTTTGTTAACTTGAACGCATCTCCTGAAATCATACATAATATTCAAATAAATACAATAATAAGGTCATAATTACACCTAAGTATCCTTCCTACAACCGGAAATGCACCAATCCCCACCCCAAATACTATTACATAAAGTTAACAATACTTAAATCCTGATGTGAAGTCAATAAATCTTATGTCACATGATGGAGAAAGGAAATAAAATAAAGATTTGTTTTAGTACAGGTGTATACATACACAAATATGTTTTCAACAAAAGGAGGAGGAAATACTCATGACAATTACAGTCCTCGTTTCTGCAGCTGGTCACATGGTCATAGCTGGTATTGATGACTACCTTCTTCTACTACCCATTATGTATATCTTTGTATACCTTATATGCAAGCACCTCAACGGGTCATGTTTTTTTCCTGATGGAGTGAATCAAACCTTCATTTTTGAAGGGTCTGGGTCACTTGTAGTCCTGCTGGATTGGGCTATTGTAATTTCCCATTGACCTTAATCACATGGCATGGTAATACTAAGCGACGTCCTAATGGATCTCCTGTATTCCATGCATACTCTTCCTTACCTCTGTTGTGAAATAGTAGACTGATTTCATCTTGATAGCCTGGGTCAATCACCCCAGCCAACACTGGAACTCCCTTCTTACCCCGTTGACTTAAAGGTCAGAGGAGCCCAAAGTGTCCAGATGACTATCTTCACTTCCAGTTTAATGGAATCGTCATTGTGTCTCCTGGTGGCAGCGTTCTTCCCTCTAGAACTAAGATCTCTAGGCCAGCAGAAAGTGATGTCACGAGAACAGGAAGCAAAAATTTGCTAGTGGATCACTAGGGGTAATGTTGAGTGGTGCCACTTCCACTTCCTTGATTTCTGGACTGTGAATCCTGGCTATGAGAGAAACAGTACCAATACACTGGATGCTGATTCAGGGCATACACAGCCTTATGGAGAACTTTGCCCCATCCCTGCACAGGACTGTCACCAACTTTCTAATCATGTTTCTTCCAAGTCCCTAACCATCCAGCTAAAACACTGGATACAGGCCATGAATCACTATATAATCACATATCTGGTCATTTCTCCTTCCATGCAGCACAACCAGGTGCACTGCTTGAAGTTCTGCCCACTGGGAAAATTTCCCTTCACCGCTGTCCTTCAGGGATGTCCTACAAAGAGGCTGTAGTGCTACAGCTGTCCACTTTTGGGTGGCATCTGCATATCGTGCAGAACCAACTGTGAATGACTTACAAAATATAGTCATTCTTCATCACTGGAAATGTTAAATTCTAGAAAACGTAGCATTCCTATGCATGATAACATCATTCTCCTACAGTTGTTGGCCAAAGATTCATTGGATGAATCCAGTCTTTCCAAAATAGATGATTCTGATGATTCAGACAATTCTGACATTAGTTCTCTTTAGAAATAACTCCAAGAATAGTTTTTATATTTTATTTTTACTTTGAAAATAAGTCAGATTTGCTTCAGCCTCAAAAAGTGTGTTTATGTAAAATTAAATGAGCACTGGCAGTGAGCTTCTTTTTTTTTTTTTTTTTTTTTTTTAACAGGAAAAGAGTTAAAAGATGCTTCCTAAATACCAGTCTACAAAATAGCCACATTTAATCACTGCTTAACCACTTTTAAATGTTAGCTTCCTGAGCCAAAATGAGGGTTGAGGAGCCAAAATGAGGGAGCAGACTTGAGCTGCCCTCAGATAACAAGATCTATTTGTACATTTGGCTCCAGGGTGGTCTTCAACTATAGAAGATACTGGTTCATGGATATATGGGAAGAAACATATCCACCCCCAACTGAAGATTCCTGAAGCAAGCCAGGACCTTGGGTAGGATTGATACCCTCCAGATTGTCTCCAGTTGGGAAGGCTTTGTCACAAACGGTATGTCTGTGATGATCACCCACTCAGGTCATGCTGATTCTAGGTGTGTAGAGAAATTAGAAACTGTCTTAGTCCATTGTGTTGCTATAAAGGAATACCTGAAGCTGAGTATTTCTAAAGAAGAGGTTTATTGGCTCACAGTCTGGTGGCTGTACAAGAAGCATGGCATTGACATCTCTTAGGCCTTTGGTGAGGGCTTCAGGCTGCTTCTCCTCATGGCAGAAAGGAAAGGAGAGCCAGCATGTGCTGAGTTCACGAGTGAGAGAGGAAAGCAAGAGAGGAAAGTAAGGTGCCAGGCTCTTTTTAACAAGCAGCTATGAAAAAAGTAATGAAGCCAGAATTCACTTGCTACTACAGGGAGAGCACCAAGCCATTCATGAGAGATCTGCCCCCATGACCATAATAACTTCACCGGGCCCCACCTCCTACATTGAAAATGCAGCATATGATTAGGAGGGTCAAATATGCCAACCATAGCATTCTTCCCCCGATCCATAACCTCATGTTCTTCTTACATGCAAAATGTAGCCATTTCATCCCAATAGTTCCCAAAAGTTGTGACTTGGTCTAGCACCAACTTAAAATTCCAAAGTACAAAAATTCATATCAGACTCAATGCAACTTCCTGCCAGTTATGAGCCTATGAAGTCAAAAACAAATTATTTACTTTCAAAGTACAACCATGTTATCTGTTGTGGGTAAACATTCCTTTTACAAAAGGGAAGTTAACCAAAAAAAGGCAGGGGTAGGGACAGGGGAAATAGGAATCATGGAAATCAGAATTCCAGCAAAGCAGACATTAAATTTAAAGCTTCGAGGTAATTTCTGTTGACTTTATGTCTTGTACAGCCTATTGTCTAGATTCTTCTTGACCTAAGTATCATTCCTTCCTTCTGGCTGTGGGGCAGGGCCTTCTGTGAAATGGGAGTCTTATGATCTACAGTCAAACAAGATAGGTCAGCTAATTATTTTTATGGCCATAATTTACACAGAAAGATGGAGGGAAAGTTAGAGTAGTATGTTTAGTTTTTATGGCTGGCTTTGGGAAAAATGGATTCTGATTCCTATGACCTACTTGGGGAAGAAAGATTTTAGTTTCTGTAGCTAGTTTAGGGAGAAAGAGGATTGAGATATAAGAGGGCGAGAGAAGCTCAGAGAAAAACTTGTGCTTCTGAAGCCTTTATTTGGGGCATTGTTTGCTGAGTCCTGACATTAATAGAAGTGTATGTTGCTTCTCTTATTAATCTGCCTTTCACCAATTGATTTTTTAGTGAAACATCAGAGAGCAAAGGGGAAGTCTTCCCTTGGTCCCTATAACTGCCATTTGACTGGAGGGAGATATTTTATTTTCTTTCCGTTACTGGACAATAAACATGCCTTCCATTTCCTTGGAAAGAAGTACTGTCTCTCTATGCCAACGCTGTTCACTCTATGAATTTCTTTTTTAAAAAAGTGTGGAATGCAGGGAAGACAATGTTCCCTGCTTATCAAATGTACAGAAATGTGAGAGACCTTTCAGAATGGTCTCTCAATAGGCATTTACCAATTTTGACCAATTACACACTCCTTACAGGGTTTGTTTGATTCATAATGTATGTCCTTTACCAGACTATCAACTCAAGGCATTTAAATTTTTATTTCATTTTTGCCTACTTTATTTATTGATAAAACAATGTTTGGCACTCAATGAATATTCAATACAGTTTTGCTAGATGAATAAATGAATGGCACAGTATGCAAGAACTAACAAAATGCCAGAACATGGGTAGATGATTAAGAACCTTAATAAATTAATGAGATGTACTGCTTTAAAATCAGTAAAATATAATTTTGAAATTTTTGAATATTTGATAGCTTGGAAAAATAGTAGTTACTTCTGTTACATATAAAAGTACATAATCTGAGTGTTGAAGATCTCATGATTGTAAAAACACACAAAACAAGAATATTTGCATAAGAAAATTATGAAGAAAAATACACCAAATGTAAAGTATTCTAGAATGGAAGAATTACACATTATTTTTGTTCTCTATCCTTTCTCTTCTATTTTCTAAATAATTATGTTATTTGTGCACACTTTTTAATAATTAGAAAAATAAACATCCTCATATTCAGATCTTTACCTCATAAAGTGAAGAAGTGAAAGGCAGGCAAACAGAAACTGTAGACGCTGCTTTCTAATCCCCTCACCAAATACAGACATCCTCTCCAAGATGCCTAAAAGGAAGAAATTCTGCTAGTATCACTCAATAGATCATGGTCAATATTCTTCAGAAAACAGATAACAAAGGTGATTAGCAGCATTGAAATAGAAAAAATAATATTAATTTATAATTCTTTTCCCACTCTGAATGCAAGTGCTTTTCTGAAGGTGCAGTGAGGATTTGCTAGCATCTCACAATTTACAATTATGTTCCTACTTGTACCCCAGCACACATAGTCTAATCTAAGGAGGGGATAACACGTATCTCTAATATCCAGACATGCAAAAAGTTGTTGGGAACACGCCTCCAAATCTGGCCATAGACAGGCCCCAAAACTGGCCATAAACAAAATCTCTGCAGCACTGTGACATGCTCGTGATGGCTGTGATGCCCACACTGAAGGATTTCTGGTTTACTGGAATGAGGGCAGGGAACAGCTGGCCCACCCTGGGCAGAAAACCACTTAAGGCCTTCTCAAACAACAAACAATAGCATGAGCAATCTGTGCCTTAAGGACATGTTCCTGCTGCAGATAACTAGCCAGAGCCCATCCCTTTGTTTCCCATTTTAGTTAATCTATAATCTATAGAAACAATGCTTATCACTGGCTTGCTGTCAATAAATACGTAGGTAAAACTCTGTTTGTGGCTCTCAGCACTGAAGGCTGTCAGCCCCCTGATGCCCACTCCGCACTCTATATTTCTGTGTGTGTGTCTTTAATTCCTGTAGTGCCACTGGGTTAGAGTCTCCACGACCAAGCTGGTCTCAGCAAAATGTGATTACTGTTTGATTAATTACAAGAATTCTTGTTATTCAGTAAGTAGTAGTAGTATTTTCCTTTTCCTGTGTTTTTTTTTTTTTTTCATTTTTATAATTTGTCCTTTCCAATTGTATGTCAGTAATGAGTACCTTCTCAGCAGTGAGTGTGCCAGGAGCTGTGATATTGAATAGGGTCACAGAGATGAGTGAGACAAGGCAAAACACTCTCATGAGGGAGACCACAGATTTCTACTTAAAGCTTTTCAGTATATAAAAGTCACTTCCCACATTTTTGTTCATTCAAAAATGTCTTCTCTCAGAATCCTGGTATGGTTTCACAAAAAGAAAAGAAACTGTTCACATATTTTTGGGGGGGACTGAATTTATATTTTCATAATTAAAATTGTTTCCCTATTTCTGAAATAGTCATATTATATTTTATTTGTTGGTAATTATTCTACCAGTTTGTAGTGTAAAAGTGGAAAATATGATGCTAGTACATTGCTAAGCAGCAAAATGAGCATATGTTTCCAAGTCATGCTAATTAAGATAATCTATATTATTTATGTAATGTATAAGTAATATAATGAATCAAGGGATTATAAATAGAATTTTAAGTTAATATGCTCTACAATAATCCAAGTGTTGTTTTTTGTTTTTTTGAAGCAAAGCATATAAAGACATAGAGGCTTTTCTTTGATTTTTGCATATAAAATCTCTGTTGGGTACAAACACACATAAAATAATTTCATTTTTTCCCTATTTCTACACTCCCCTCCAAACTTCTTTGTGTTTGATTCTTCTTCTTTTTCCTCAATCCTGAGATCCTGCCACAGTTTATCTAATGGAACGTCATGTTTGTGAACAAACCAAAGTCAAGGGATATTGGGTTCCCCAGAGATGGGCTTCAGGTAGACAAAGATGACACTGGAGTAAGAGTCTTGCCTTGAGGATCCAGAGAAACACCAGAGGATCTTATCTTGGTAGAGGCCACAGGAGACACCTCAGTCACTAGCACTGAGGGTCTATTAGTTTCATAATTCCTTTATCATTCAGATTGGTGAGATTTATATATCTGAGGAAGTGAGAGTTATGACAGGCAAAGAAAGCCAATGAAGACATAAATTTGGGAGATATAAATGGTGTCCTGAAAAGGTAATGCCACATTAAGGAGAAATGCCACTGGACTCTTAGGGGAGGACATGGAAGCAGGGCCCACTGTGACTTCCCTAGGACCTATGCACATTTACCTACCTGGGCCCATCTCCATAAAAATATTAAAATTACGTCTTATGTTGCCTCGGTGGAGACACGAAGGTGGACCAGGTTTTAGTCATTATTACATATTTATTATTATTGTATTAATTTTTCATTTTAACATAAATTAAGATAGCTCTGTGCCTTCTAGTCTAATGGGTAAGAGGGTCCAAAATGTAGGACCCAGGCACAGGTAGTGAGGGCATCAAAAAAAGGATTCACAATGGTGCAGACATAGGCAGTGTTACTCACAGACCAACATTCCTGTTGGGCCAGAAATTGAGCCCTGGAGGAAACCTATGGTCTGAGGGCTACAGTGAATCCCCTGTTTCACCCCATGCCTGAATTCAGGCCTGTCTTGCTGATGTAGAAAAGATGTGTTCCTCTGTTTCTGTGTGTCCTGCAGAAAACAGTTTGTGAAAGAATCTGCAAGCATCACTTACAATTGTAACTTAGCACGTCAGAGATTTCCGTTGAGGCCATCAATGGCTTTCATGTCCTCTGGAGTCAACTCAAAGACAAAAACCTGAAAGGCAGGCAATACTCACATTAACCTTTCCCCAGGACAGCAGCTTCTACCTGGAAATCCAAGGACTTTGCAAGGGGCAAAGGCAAGGATGGCATTAGGGAAGGCATTTCCATCCTCATCAGCTTCCAGGTGCACCTGGCCTGGGACCTCTTCCACCTGAGCTATGCCTCTTCTCCATCCCACCCCTCTTCTGCTCTGCACCACTTCTCAAAAGAAAGATGTGCACTCATCAGCCTAAAATATTTCTCGAGAGTTGCTTGAGACAGAAAAAGGAAATCACTTGTTTTAAAATGGAAAAGAAAGTGTGGACACAATACCTGCCACCTGGGCTTGACCACACTTGGTCAGGCTCTTGTTTCCCCACTTGCCTGGGAACTTGATCCAGCCTTAGACTGAGCAAGCCTTGAAACACGGAACAATCCCACTCAAGAGTCTGTTTGCCCCAGGAAAATCATTTCCTGATCAACTGTTGTACTTGCTCACCTCAGGATCCCTGAATACTGTCTGTTTGCAGCTGTGTTTCTTGTCCTCATAAAAATGTTTTCGGATTGATCTTTGAGACACACAGATGTTACACTCAGAGTTCTACCTTTGAATACATTTCTCTTACTTAAGTCTATGTTGGTTGTCATTTGTCAACACATAGCCCCTGCTGGGAAGTCCTTTAATAGCAAAACAGAGATATTTGGTAAAAAATATTAAATTAATTATGTGAGCCAGGAGACAATTTCTTGAAAGACTCAGATCATCTGCCTATCTATTATCTATCTGTCTATAATCTATCAATCCATACATTCATTATCATCATCATCTCTCTCTCTATATATATATATATGTTTGTGTATATATGTGTGCGTGTGTGTGTGTGTGTACATATATATATATCTGTCCATTCATTTTATATATATCCACCCACCAGTTTATCCACTATTCTTTTAAAAAATGTACTTCAGCACTCCAGCCTGGGCGACAGAGCAAGACTCCATCTAAAAAAAAAAAAAAAAAAAAAAGTACTTCAGAAGTTCAGAAGTGATATGGTTGTCATGGGAGCAGGTATTATTAACATGTGTTTAATTGAAAACTAAAATGTAATCTGTGTGGTTTAACAATGAAATTTAGATTTACCTATTGGATTTTTCCACAAATTGATATACTTGATCTATAACTATAACGTTTTGAAGTAAATACATTATAAAGAATATGTCTCAAATGTCATATCTTGTAAATATGAAACTCATAAACTTTATAGCAGTCATCTCAAAATGAAAAATAGCTTACATAGTTTTTCAAAATTCCTATGGGATTCTAAAAAACATAAGTTGAAGACCTGTGATTGATATAAGGCCCAGAGTATATATGGGGAGAGGCTTAGGAAATAATTTTACTTATTGTATATGCTAATTGGGTAAGGCTATGAACTTATACCTAGTTTCCTTGCTGCCAGGAGAAAGGTGATAAAAGATGAGCCAGAAAGAGTCACTGCATTTAGAGTCTCACCATCCAGAGAGCACACTGACATATTAGCAAACAATGTGCAATAAGAAAAAAATCTCACTAAGCAGAGCCATTTCATGTATTACTGTGGTGAAAAAAAGTGTGGTAGGTGGTTTGAGTGGTTTAACAAAGCAGCTTATCCTATTTGGGTTTGATCTTAAAATACAAATAGGAGTTTGTTGGGCAGAGAAGGTGAATGGGAGAAACCAGGGCCCTTAAGTTCATTACCATGTAGAAGAACTCCTAAAATGGATTAAAATGACAGAGTTGAAATTTGCTTAGTGTCACATACTTAGTAAGTGGCAAAGCCAGGCACAGCGGTGACAAACGTTGGGACTCTGAGTCAAGTGCTGTCTCTTCTCACCCTTGCAAGCTGCCTCCATCCCTAGCACACAGCAGAGAGAAGCATGAGAATGAATGGGACACAGTGTAGACTCCCATGCAAGAGAGGTCACCAGGACAGCACCCATGGCTCGCTCTGGAGCAACACCACTGGACACATACCTGAAGGTCACCTTGCATTCTCTTCTCAGAGCAGCTCTTGGCCAGAACCAACAACCCTGCTAAGCTGGGTGACCTGACCTGGGCTTCAACTGCATTTCTTGGCAATGGCTTTCCAGATTGGCTCCTCCAAGAGATGTGACTTGTCACAATGTAGCCCAAAAAATACATCCATACACACACACACACACACACACACACACACACACACACACACATATATGAGTAAATATACTTGTACAAGGAAAGATTTTTCTCAACTCAATTCGTAACATATTCATACAAACTCACATACTATTTCCCAACTACCCTCCCTAACCAGATGCTCTTACTAAACCCTGGCCTGTGTCCA
>NC_045442.1:126244593-126317133 GCF_002776525.5 Piliocolobus tephrosceles | reverse complement strand
TGTCATCATACATTAGAGAAGGAAGGTTTCACTATTTATTCAATAAAACGGGTTAGGCATTATACTTAGGACTCTTCTTCCATGTCACAATACCTACATCGTCCTAAGAAGAAGCTTAATTCTACCATCAATGTAAAGGATTGTCATGATGGCAACAGAAGAGAAAAGTTTGGTCTCAAAAACTGCCAACCTTTGAGAGCCATTGGGAAATGAATAAGATAAAGGTCAACATAGTCCAGTTGAGGTTTTCTTCAGTGAGCTTTCCAAGGCTGGTTGGACCAACTCTGGTTGATGGAAAGTGCACCAAAGCTGCAGGGTAAAAGTAAAGAATTGTGTTGAATAAAAACATGACCCAGTTTTATTAGTTTGCCCTACCTAATATTTAGACATTTTTTTTCACTGGTTCAAAACTGATGACTGCTAGCAAAAAAAAATTCACATTCTTGTTGTATTTTCTTTTGATATGATCTATCCATGTAAATTCTATCTATTGCAAATATAGTTAGACAATTTCTAAACAATGGAATTAAAATTTTCAATAGGTAAAATTTGATATCAATAATTATGCTCATTATCTGAATGCTTGATAGAATTTATAAAACACTTCAATTGTCTAATTTTCTCATCCATTGAACCCAATGGACAATAATAGTTATTCCTGTTGCTTAGAAACTAAAGAAAATAATCTTAACATGATGACATTTGTGGAACTCCATTCAAGATACTTTATATGTTATTTAATACCTATAGGGCTCCCTTATTTTGTACTCTCCCCACTCACACTCTGATGAAAGGACAATTGAGATTCAGAATAATAAGATATTAATGAAAGCCATCCAGGACCTAAGAAAAACTATAATATGATTATAGTTCTCTATGATTTTATAGCCTGATCTGAGATTTTTTCCAAGATTGTGGATCAGAGGCAGTGTTAGCATGTCCCTCCCACTTGGAAGAACCAGAATAATGTGTATTCACACTGTGAACTATTTTCCAAGAAGCAATGCAGAAACTTAATAGAAAAACTGAAAGAATTCACAGACTCTTTGAAATAAGTGGCAGGCTGCAGCACACACTGTAAGACAGATGAAAAACTAAGTGCCCAGAGTGTAAGAAGGGGAGAAACTGCCTCCAGAATACCCTTTTCCTACCAGGGACTCTGAAAATGTAGGCCATGGGGCCTAACTGATTTAGGGAGAGGTGAGAAATAAAGTAGAAGCAGCAGTGGGAAATGCCACAAAGGCATTCCCAATCTCCAGCATGGACAGAAGGAGGCCATTTCTTATTTTATCTCACAGAGGACCCTCAGGGAAGTCAGCCAACTAGTTCAGGCAGGGGTCGCAGATTGAAAGAAGCTCCCAACTGAATTTCATGTTATTATTTTGAGTGGGGATGAACTCCTTTGGTTGGAATTCTGGGGGCAAGCAAGAAGTGTGCTGCAGACACAAATGCAGAAGTCTTGTGCCCGGCCTTGCAGTTGGATGAGGAGGGGCATAGCTTGAAAGCCACAGTTGCTATCTCTACAGGAAAACTTTTGTCCCAGGGCACTTCTGAGCACAGGTTTCTTAGAACTTAGTCCAGTGCTCCTAGCACCTGCACTCAGCAGCTGGGCAACAAAGCACTATAGAACTGAGATCTGCCTTGCCAACTGTGTGGGATCTCAGTGAGGCTTACTGCCACCTGCTACTTCCCACTCCCTGTGTGAATGCTTCTGCACAACAAAAGTTATACTCCCTTCTGCAACATTACCCTATTAGCCTGAGAACCATCTCCTTGCCCTCAGAGCAGCTGCAGCTAGCACCACTCCAGGAGAGTCAGAATGCAGACCTGCCTAACCCTGACCCAACCTGATTGTGCCCCTCCACTCACCCTGGTAGCTTAACACAAAGGATGTAAACTTTTGGGAACTCTATGACCCTGCCCATCACCTGAGAAACGAGAATACCTCCCTAGGGAAACATAAGGCAAGCTCAAATCTCACAGCTGGTGCTCTTGTGCAAGAGCTGGAGGCCAACACAGTTCATTACAGCATCCCTAGGTAGAATAACATTGCACCCAGGAAGAAGAAAACTTGTTTGTAATCTCAGCTGACCCCGTTGCCTGCATCTGTCTTACTAACAAGAAGTCCTGAGTCTGTCCCTGAGACATATTCACTACTATTATATCCAGCATTTGAGAAAGCCAACACAAAATGGCTATCTGCAACCAAAGAATCTCACAGAGTCTATGTCACTTCCCTGACACCATCATGAGAGCTGGTGCTGGTACCCACTGCTGGGAGATGAAGACAGTTCACATCACAGGATCCCTTTCCAATATTCCCCAGCACTAGCCCAGAGAGGGGCAACCCCACTAGCAATCTATCACTGTAGTCTGGCTCTGAGGATCTTCTACTCGTAATGGAAAGAGCATCACATCAGGACAAAAATATCCAGATAGCAGGACTTGAGTTCCAGATCTTTACATTGGCGGCAAGTTTCTTTCAGCAGAGACACAATTTCAGTGCTAGATTCAGTAGGGAGTCTAAACCTCTACCACCAACAGTCAAGTGGCCTTGGTGCTCATGAAGGGTCTTGGAGAAGGGGTCTCATTTCCCCCCTTTTCCATCAATGCAGACATAGCTACGGCTTCTCCTAAAGAAGCTCTGCATGGGTACACCCATACACAGCTTTCCTGGAACACTTCAGAATGACTGAGTCCCCACAGGAAGAGCCCTCTCCAGGTTCAGGCTTGCATGAGAGGCAGTCACAATTTCTCCCTACTTGGAATGTCAACATTTCTACAGATGAAAATGAAAAAAGGTACCTGTCTGATCTCAAGATTCAGAACACTGGGACAAGAGTGAGACTGGGAAGTGCATAGCTTTCCTGTCAACCTGGCATGGGAGCTGAGATAGCTTCCATCCTTAGCATTGATAAAAGAGGTGAATCCAATTGAAAGCTCTCCCAACCACATTGGGTACTTCATTTATCCACCTGCTTTAGCTACAAATGGTTCCTATCCAGAGATACCACCTCTACTGGCCTGCGGTGGTATCCCTGGGTAGGGGATACTCAATAAATAAACTTGATAAATAAAATAGTGGGAAAAAGTTGAATAAATATAAAAGTACATAAAACAGGAGTATAAGATAAGCTTCAAGAGACTGCTGCCATTCCAATCCCATAGGAGACAGTGAACTTGCCCACACACTGAGTATATATAGCTACTACAACCAACATCTGAGGAAGCCATGATACAAAGACTCTCTATAACCAAGGAACTCATATAAGTCTTCACACCTAATAGCACTAAGAACCCAATTAGGCTATTATAAACTATAAATATTAAAGTCAGATCCTTAAAAGGGAAAAAAGAAAAACAGGGAAATCAAAAATGAATTCAAGAATAATTAGAAGAAATAATCTAGCAAAATGAGAGGACATCAGAAAAGTCATTATGGTAATATGACAAAAGATTTTGTCAGCCCCAAACCCTGGGGTCACCCAAGTCACCCCAAAAAGATCACACTAGCTCCCCAGCAATAAATCCAAACTAAGATAAAATATTTGAAATACCAGATAATGAATTCAGAAGATTCATTATTAAGCTACTCAAGGAGATATCACAGAAAGGTGAAAAACAACCTAAAAAATTAAAAATAAAAATTCAGGATATAAATAAAAAATTTTCCAGGGAGATAAATATCACAAAGAAAAACCAATCAGAATTTCTGGAAATGAAAGACACATTTAGGGAAATACAAAATGCAGTGGAAAGTTTCAACAATAGACTAGAACAAGTAAAGGAAAGAATTTCAGAGCTCAAAGACAAGGCTTTTGAATTAACCCAATCAGACAATGATGAAGAAAGAATCAGGCTGGATGGGTGGCTCACATCTGTAATCCCAGCACTTTGGGAGGCGGAGTTGGGTGAATCACTTGAGGTCAGGAGTTCAAGATCAGCCTGGCCAACATGGTGAAACCCAGTCTCTACTAAAAATACAAAAATTAGCCCAGCATGGTGGCATGTGCCTACAATTCCAGCTACTCAGGAGCCTGAGGCAGGAGAATCGCTTTAACCTGGGAGGTGGAGGTTGCAGCAGTGAGCCAAGATCATGCACCTGCACTCCAGCAGCCTGGGCAACAAAGCAAGACTCTTGTCAAAGGAAAAAAAAAAAAAGAAATGAACAAATTATCTAAGAAATATGAAATTATGTAAAACAGCCAAACCTAAGAATAACTGGTGTTCCTGAGGGAGAAAAGATGTCTAAAAGTTTGGAAAACTTACCTGAGAGAATAATTGAGAAAAACTTTCCTGGCCTGGCTAGAGATTTAGATATTCAAATAGAAGAAGCTCAAAGAACTCCTTGGAAATTCATTGCAAAAATATTACCACCAAGTCACATAGTCATGAGTCTATCTAAAGTCAACGTGAAGGAAATAATTCTAAGAGATGTGAGAAAAAGCATCAGGTAACACAAAAATCTATCAAACTAACAGAGGACTTCTAAGCAGAAAACCTAAAAACGAGAAGGGATTGAGGTCCTATCTTTAGCCTTCTTAAACAAAATAAATGTCAGAAATTTTGTGTCCAGCAAAACTACGTTTCATGAATGAAGGAGAAATAGTCATTTTTAGAAAAACAAATGATGAAGGAATTTGACATTATCAAACCAGTTCTACAAAGCATGCTGTAAGGAGTTCTAAATCTTCAAACAAAAGATTGTTATTCACCACAATGGAACCTCCTGAAAGCATAAAACTCATGAATCCTATAAAACAATAACACAACAGCAACCAAAAGTATTTGGGTAACAACTGAAATGATGAAAAGAACAGTACCTCACATCTCAGTAATAACATTGAACATAAATGGCCTAAATGCTCCACTTAGAAGATACAGAATGGCAGAATGGATAATAAATTACAAACCAAATGCCTGCTGTATTCAAGAGACTCACCTAACACATAAAGATTTGGATAAACTCAAGTTTAAAAGGTGGAAAAAGAGATTCTTTGCAAATGGAAACCAAAAGTATACAGGAGTTGCTACTCTTATATCAGAGAAAACAGACTTTAAAGCAACAGCAGTAAGAAAAAAAAAGACAAAAATCATTATATAAAGACAAAAATCATTATATAATGATAAAAGAACCAATCTAGCAAGAACATATTACAATCTTAAATTTATATGCACCTAATGCTGGAGCTCCCAGATTTGTGAAACTATTACTAGCAGACTTAAGAAATGGTTAGCAACACAATAATAGTGAGGGACTCAATACTCCATTGTACAGTACTAGTCAGATAATTGAGGCAGAAAGTAAATAGGAAACAATGGATTTAACATACTCTAGAAAAAAGTTTACTAAACAGATGTTTACAGAACATTCTACCCACCAATTGCAGAATGTACATTCTTCTTATCAGCCCATGGAACATTCTGCAAGATAGACCATATGATAGGCCACAAAACAAGTGTCAATAAACTTGAGAAAATCCAAATTATATCAAGTATCTCTTAGAACACAATGTAATAAAACTAGAAATTGACTCTGAAAGGAACCCTCAAAACTAAACAAATACATGGAAATTAATCTGCTCTTGAATGATTTTGGGTTAACAATAAAATCAAAATGGCAATTCAGTAATTTTTTGAAATAAATGATAATAGTGACACAAGTTACGAAAACCTCTGGAATACAGCAAAAGCAGAGCTAAGAGGCAAGTTCATATCATTAAATGCCTACATCAAAAAGTCTGAAAGAGCACAAATTGACGAAAGATGTACTAGAGAAACAAGAACTAACTAAACCCAAAGATATTAGAAGAAATAATATTAGAGCAGAACTAAATGAAATTGAAACAAAACACCCCCAACAAAAGATCAATGAAAGATAAAGCTGGTTCTCTGAAAAGAGGAACAAATTTGCTGGACCATTAGTGAGATTAACCAAGAAAAGAAGAGAGAAGATCCAAATAAGCTCAATTAGAAGTGAAACTGGACACATTACAAATGTATCACAGGAATACAAAAAGTCATTCAAGACAACTAAGAACACCTTTATATGCACAAACTATAAAATATAGAGTAAATTGAAATTCCTGGAAACATATAACCCTCTTAGATTAGATCAGGAAGAAATAGAAACCCAGAACAGACCAATAACAAGCAGCAACAATGAATCAGTAATAAAAAATTGCCAACAAAAAAGCCAAGGATCAGATGGGTTCATAGCTGAATTCTACTTGACATTCAAAAAGAAATTGGTACAAATCCTACTGAAAATATTCAAAAAGATAGAGGGAACTCTGCCTACATTATTCTATGAAGCCAGTATCACCCTAATACCAAAACCAGGAAAGGACAAAACAAAAATAGAAAACTATAGATCAATATCCCTGATGAACATAGATTTTTAAAAATCCTCAAGAACAATTTGACTTCCTCTTTTCCTAACTGAATACCCTTGATTTCTTTCTCTTGCCTGATTGCCCTAGCCAGAACTTCCAACACTATGTTGAATAGGAGTGGTGAGAGAGGGCATCCCTGTCTTGTGCCAGTTTTCAAAGGTAACTTTTCCAGTTTTTGCCCATTCAGTATGATATTCGCTGTGGGTTTGTCATAAATAGCTCTTATTATTTTGAGGTACGTTCCATCAATACCGAATTTGTTGAGCGTTTTTAGCATGAAGGGCTGTTGAATTTTGTCAAAAGCCTTTTCTGCATCTATTGAGATAATCATGTGGTTCTTGTCTTTGGTTCTGTTGATATGCTGGATTACGTTGATTGATTTGCGAATGTTGAACCAGCCTTGCATCCCAGGGATGAAGCCCACTTGATCATGGTGGATAAGCTTTTTGATGTGCTGCTGAATCCGGTTTGCCAGGATTTTATTGAGGATTTTTGCATCGATGTTCATCAGGGAGATTGGTCTAAAATTCTCTTTTTTTGTTGTGTCTCTGCCAGGCTTTGGTATCAGGATGATGTTGGCCTCATAAAATGAGTTAGGGAGGATTCCCTCTTTTTCTATTGATTGGAATAGTTTCAGAAGGAATGGTACCAGCTCCTCCTTGTACCTCTGGTAGAATTCAGCTGTGAATCCATCTGGTCCTGGGCTTTTTTTGGTGGGTAGGCTATTAATTGTTGCCTCAATTTCAGAGCCTGCTATTGGTCTATTCAGGGATTCAACTTCTTCCTGGTTTAGTCTTGGAAGAGTGTACGTGTCCAGGAAATTATCCATTTCTTCTAGATTTTCTAGTTGATTTGCGTAGAGGTGTTTATAGTATTCTCTGATGGTAGTTTGTATTTCTGTGGGGTCGGTGGTGATATCCCCTTTATCATTTTTTATTGCATCTATTTGATTCCTCTCTCTTTTCTTCTTTATTAGCCTTGCTAGCGGTCTGTCAATTTTGTTGATCTTTTCAAAAAACCAACTCCTGGATTCATTGATTTTTTGGAGGGTTTTTTGTGTCTCTATCTCCTTCAGTTCTGCTCTGATCTTAGTTATTTCTTGCCTTCTGCTAGCTTTTGAATGTGTTTGCTCTTGCCTCTCTAGTTCTTTTAATTGTGATGTTAGAGTGTCAATTTTAGATCTTTCCTGCTTTCTCTTGTGGGCACTTAGTGCTATAAATTTCCCTCTACACACTGCTTTAAATGTGTCCCAGAGATTGTGGTATGTTGTATCTTTGTTCTCATTGGATTCAAAGAACATCTTTATTTCTGCTTTCATTTCGTTATGTACCCAGTAGTCATTCAGGAGCAGGTTGTTCAGTTTCCATGTAGTTGAGCGGTTTTGATTGAGTTTCTTAGTCCTGAGTTCTAGTTTGATCATGATTGTGTATTTAGAAAACCCCATCGTCTCAGCCCAAAATCTTCTTAAGCTGATAAGCAACTTCAGCAAAGTCTCAGGATACAAAATTAATGTGCAAAAATCACAAGCATTCTTATACACCAGTAACAGACAAGCAGAGAGCCAAATCAGGAATGAACTTCCATTCACAATTGCTTCAAAGAGAATAAAATACCTAGGAATCCAACTTACAAGGGATGTAAAGGACCTCTTCAAGGAGAACTACAAACCACTGCTCAGTGAAATCAAAGAGGACACAAACAAATGGAAGAACATACCATGCTCATGGATAGGCAGAATCAATATTGTGAAAATGGCCATACTGCCCAAGGTAATTTATAGATTCAATGCCATCCCCATCAAGCTACCAATGAGTTTCTTCACCGAATTGGAAAAAACTGCTTTAAAGTTCATATGGAACCAAAAAAGAGCCCGTATTGCCAAGACAATCCTAAGTCAAAAGGACAAAGCCGGAGGCGTCACGCTACCTGACTTCAAACTATACTACAAGGCTACAGTAACCAAAACAGCATGGTACTGGTACCAAAACAGAGATATAGACCAATGGAACAGAACGGAGCCTTCAGAAATAATGCCACACATCTACAACCATCTGATCTTTGACAAACCTGAGAAAAACAAGAAATGGGGAAAGGATTCCCTATTTAATAAATGGTGCTGGGAAAATTGGCTAGCCATAAGTAGAAAGCTGAAACTGGATCCTTTCCTTACTCCTTATACGAAGATTAATTCAAGATGGATTAGAGACTTAAATGTTAGACCTAATACCATAAAAACCCTAGAAGAAAATCTAGGTAGTACCATTCAGGACATAGGCATGGGCAAGGACTTCATGTCTAAAACACCAAAAGCAACGGCAGCAAAAGCCAAAATTGACAAATGGGATCTCATTAAACTAAAGAGCTTCTGCACAGCAAAAGAAACTACCATCAGAGTGAACAGGCAACCTACAGAATGGGAGAAATTTTTTGCAATCTACTCATCTGACAAAGGGCTAATTTCCAGAATCTACAAAGAACTCAAACAAATATACAAGAAAAAAACAAACAACCCCATCCAAAAGTGGGGAAAGGATATGAACAGACATTTCTCAAAAGAAGACATTCATACAGCCAACAGACACATGAAAAAATGCTCATCATCACTGGCCATCAGAGAAATGCAAATCAAAACCACAATGAGATACCATCTCACACCAGTTAGAATGGCAATCATTAAAAAATCAGGAAACAACAGGTGTTGGAGAGGATGTGGAGAAATAGGAACACTTTTACACTGTTGGTGGGATTGTAAACTAGTTCAACCATTATGGAAAACAGTATGGCGATTCCTCAAGGATCTAGAACTAGATGTACCATATGACCCAGCCATCCCACTACTGGGTATATACCCAAAGGATTATAAATTATGCTACTACAAAGACACATGCACACGTATGTTTATTGCGGCACTATTCACAATAGCAAAGACTTGGAATCAACCCAAATGTCCATCAGTGACAGACTGGATTAAGAAAATGTGGCACATATACACCATGGAATACTATGCAGCCATAAAAAAGGATGAGTTTGCGTCCTTTGTAGGGACATGGATGCAGCTGGAAACCATCATTCTTAGCAAACTATCACAAGAAGAGAAAACCAAACACTGCATGTTCTCACTCATAGGTGGGAACTGAACAATGAGCTCACTTGGACTCGGGAAGGGGAACATCACACACTGGGGCCTATCATGGGGAGGGGGGAGGGGGGAGGGATTGCATTGGGGAGTTATACCTGATATAAATGATGAATTGATGGGTGCTGACGAGTTGATGGGTGCAGCACACCAACATGGCACATGTATACATATGTAACCTGCACGTTATGCACATGTACCCTAGAACTTAAAGTATAATAAAAAAAAAAAAAAAATCCTCAAGAAAATACTAGCTAACCAAATGCATCAGAACATCAAAAAGATAATATATCATGATCAAGTGGGTTCTATCCCAAGGGCACAGGGATGGTATAACATAGGCAAGTCAATAAATATGATATATAACAGAGAATTAAAAAGAAAAACCACATGGTTATCTCAATAGACGCAAAAAAAAAAAACAATTGTTAAATCTGCTATCCCTTTATGATAAAAACCTGCAACAAACTGGACGTAAAAGGGACTTGCCTGATAATAAAAACCATAAATGACAAACCCACAGCCAACATCATACTGAATGGAGAAAAGTTTAAAACATCCCCCTGAGAACTGGAACAAGACAAGGATGCCCAATTTTACCACTTCTATTAATATTTAACTTAATACTGGAGGTCCTAGCCAGAGAAATCAGGAAAGAAAAAGTAATAAAGGGAATTGAAATTTGAATAGAGGAAGTTAAAGTATTGCTGTTTGCCAGTAATATAATCATATACCTACAAAACCCTAAAGACTCATCCAAAAGTCTCCTAGATTTGATAAACAAATTCAGTAAAGTCAGGTTACAAAATCAATGTACAGAAATCAGTAGCACTGCCATAAACCAACAACAACCATGCTGAGAGTCAAATTAAGAAATCAAGCCCTTTACAACAGCTATAAATAAAATAAAATCCCTAGGAATATACTTAACCAAAGAGATGAAACATCCCTACAAGAAAAACAGACCACTGCTAAAAGAAATGATACATGAAACAAACAAATGGAAAAACATTGCATGCTTATGGATAGAAAGAATCAATACTCTGAAAATGGCCATATTCTAAATTCATATGGAACTACAAAAGAGCCACAATAACCAAAGCAATGCTAAGCAAAAAGAAGGAATCTGGAGGCAGTACATTACCAGACTTTGAATTATACTACAAGGTTGTAGTTAGGAAAGGAGTATAGTATTAATATAAAAATAGGCATTTAGATAAATGAAACAAAATAGAGAACCCAGAAATGAAGTCAAATACTGATCTTTGTTGATAAAGCAAACAAAAGCATAAATTGGGGAACAGACTCTATTCAATAAATGGTGCTGGCATAAACTGGTAAGCCACATGTAGAAGAATGAAACTGGATACCATCTCTCCTTACATACATATCAACTCAAGATGGATCAAAAACTTAAGTCTAAGACCTGAAACCATAAAAATTCTAGAAGACAGCATTGGAAAAACTCTTCCTTACATTGGTCTCAACAAAGAATTTATCTCTAAGACCCGCAAAAGCAAATGCACAAACAAAACTAAATAAACGGGACCTAATTAAAAATGATTCTGCACAGCAAAAGAAGTAATCATGAGAGTAAAGAGACAACCTACAGAATGAGAGAAAAATTTTGCAAACTATGCTTCCAGCAAAGGACTATTATCCAGAATCTACAAGGAACTCAAACAAGTCAGCAAGATAAAAACAAATAATCCCATGAAAAAAGTGGGCAAATGACATGAATACACATTTCTCAAAAGTAGATATACAGTCAACAAAATATGAAAAAAGGTTCAACATTACTAATATGGGAAGTGCAAATTAAAACCACAGTGAGATTACTCCTACAAGAATGGTTATAATTAAAAAGTCAAAAAAAAAAAAAAAAGTTGGCATGAATGCAGTGAAGAGAGAACACTTTTACGCTGCTGGTGGGAATTGTAAATGAGTAAAATGTCTATGGAAAACAGTATAGAGATTCCTCAGAGAACTCAAAAGTAGATCTACCATTTGATCCATCAATCCCACTACTGGCATCTACCAAAAAGAAGCTTACATGAAAAAGACACATGCAGACACATGTACAGCAATGCAATTCACAATTGCAAAAATATAAAACCAACCTAAGTGTCCATTGACCAATGCATGAATAATGAAAATGTGTTATATATACATCATAGAATGGTGTGTATGTAAAAAGGATTGAAATAATGTCTTTTGTGGCAATTTGGAAGGAGCTTAAGGCCATTATTCTAAGTAATTCAGGAATGGAAACAAAACACCGTACATTCTCACTTATCAGTGGGAACTAAGCTATAAGGATGTAAAGACATACAGATGACATAATGGACTTTTGGGACTCAGTGTTGGGGGAGGTTGGGAGTAAGGTGAGGGATAAAAGCCTACATATTGAGTACAGTGTCCACTGATCACCTGATGGGCTCCCTTAAATCTCAGAATCATCACTATAGAATTTATTCATGTAACCAAAATCCACTTGTACCACAAAAGCCATTGAAATTAAAAAATGAATGCATAAAAATATTTTACAGATCTGAGCTGTGGCTCAAAAAAGTAAAGTGATTTTCAAGTAACAAATTTGAACACAACAGTCATGAGAAAGACATGATCATTTGTCACCTTTTATTTTAGTTTTAATACCTGAATATGTGTCAATAAATTGGAACCAATAAGCACAATTCACCCACACCTACAGATCCAGTTACAGAATTGTCATCTCCACACGATCACATTAAATACATGTGCATGCATGCTCATCACAGGCACAGTACCTTTGAAGTATAGAATATGTCTTCTCTCTTCACACTGCCATCAGCAATCTTGCTTCGGATGGCCAGTCCAACCTGCTTCTCATTATTATATAAATGAGCAGAATCAATATGGCAGAAACCAGCTCCTATTGCTAATTTTGTAACCTCCACAAGTCTATTCCTAGGAACCCGGAGGAGCAATGAAAAGTAGTATTTGGTGATGAATGTGCTCAACAGGTAGTTCAGGCACAAACAATGACCTTCACAAAAATCACATTATTCTTGCATCTTGGGTTAGTTCTATATATGTGGTGATAAATCCATCCCAATTTGCTTTAGTCTTTCCTGCTTAGTAATAAATGTTGGGTATCCCTGGACCTCTTCAATCCCAGGTAATTGCTGGTTGATCACTAGCGTGGTGTTTCCCAAGAACAACCTCAGATTCAGTCATTTGTTGGACAAATTAACAGGACTCAAATTATAGTTATAAATATAGTCTTTATTATTACTACTATTATTTGAGACAGAGTCTCACTCTGTCACCCAGGCTGGAGTACAGTGGCACAATCTCAGCCCGCTGAAAACTCTGCCCCTCCCCGACTTCATCTCAGGCTGAAACAATCCTCTCACCTCCGTCTCCCCAGATAGCTAGGACCACAGATGGGCACCATGATGCCGGTTAAATTTTTGTATTTTTGGTAGGTATGGGGTTTCGCTGTGTTGCCCAGGCTCAATCTTCTGAACTCAAGGGATCCACCTGCCTCCACCTCCCAAAGTGCTGGGATTACAGGCATGAGCCACTGCAGGAAGCCTCCTAATTGTTTTTAATATAGTGAAATTAACACATGGAAGAAGGCACATGGAAAGAGCTACAGAAAGAATACACTGCAAGTTCCTATGATTCCTGTCTCAGTGATGGTGCACAAAGCATACCGACTTCCTCCAGCATCACATTTTGACAACATAGGGGAAACGTTGTCTACAGGGGATGTTGTTTGGACACTCAATTCCCAAGATTTTAACTGGGTACTGATTACATTGACCCAGTCTGTACACCACATACAAAACTCCCAGTCTTGTGAAGACAGCAGATATGTAGAAACCCCACACATTGTACAAGCAGTTAATTATAGACAGCACCCTTATTAGTCAGGAAATGGTGAGAAATTCTGAGATACCAGCCAGGCTCCAACTTTGAAAACAGGTACATCTACGGGTGGCAGTCTATTGTGTTGATTCCTTTCTACACAGCCATTAGCCATTCTGTGTGCATGACAGAACTAAATATGAGGAGTAAAGACATACACTCCAAGGATATAGATTTATCCATAAGAAATTAACTGCAACCTGTAAAAGATTAGTAAGGTATGCTTTAGTCTTAAAAAATAAGGATAACTTTTCTAGGAGACTAAGTTCAGTGAAATTTAAAATGATTGACTTCTCTATCAAATTTGGATAAATATTTGAAAGGTACATTTTTTAAACAACAAAGCCATAAATAGAACAATTTTCTATTTTAATATGAGTATTTCAGGAGTTTTTCTATTTCCAATGATATTAAAAGGAACTGGATGCCAGGTCTCACTGCCTTCCCCGATACCAGCCCTGATCTTCTCTTTGCTATGCAGGCACTCAAGTTTACCAAGGCTAAAGTTTCCGTGTTGTGCTTTTCCTTACTTCCCCTTCATGCCAATTTTCATTACAAAGTAAACCACTAGTGTTGATGTCTTCAAGATGTTTCTCTGTAAATTCTTACAATGTAAAGTTGAGAAAAGTGAGACAAATTTTTATGTGACTAGTCCTTATTCACATACTTAGTAGCTTTGGAATACATGTTTTCTTCCAGTATAGAAATAGTTCAGCCTAGAAAATAAAGTCTCCATTTTGCCTACTTTCATGTCAGGGGACCACCCATACCATTTTGATACAAATCTGATGCATAGTAACATGGACCAAAAATTTAAAATTTCTCTTGTGAGGTTCTAGTTTTTTCTTAAAGTTATTTTTCCTTTCAGATAATTTTCCTAGAGGTGAAAGCTGTACATGGGAAAATGTATTAAGTCCAAGACCAGTATTATTACTCTGTCATGCTCAAGGCCACACGGCAGCTCAGCAACACTCTCCCCAAGAATTTTCATACACCCCATCTCCAGACACTGTTACCACAAAGATTTTGTTTGATCATGTATACTTGGAAGAATAAACAATTTCTTCAATGATAGAAAGAAATAGAGAAACCATTCCACTGCAGTCAATCTCCTACCAAAGGAAATGCCAGGCAGTGTTCTTCACTGTTGAGTTTTAAATATTCTGCAAAGCTGGGAACACCCATAAACAGAAGGAAAAACAACAGTGCACAAAATAAAAGCAAGCAGTACATGACCATATGACCAGACCTCAGTGCAGAACAGACTGACTGCCTTTTCTCATTGGACTTGGAATAGCTCTGGCCTATTAAAACAGACCAGGTGAATCATGCAGAGTAACACGGGAACACAAAGCTAAAACCCAGGTCATCTTCTACTTATTCCAGCTTTGCTCTTTTAAATGCTCAACACTGAAAATATTATTATGTTACCTCTGGAGGCACATAGGTGCCAAATCCTAACACAGGCATGAAATGAACATCATTTAGCGCCACACACTGATATTTGGGATCCATTGAATGTCACTCCTTTCACTAAGCAGACACTGTTCCCTTCTTCAACATCCAGCATTTACATTCACAGGTTATATAAACAATGGGCAGGCAATGCGACACTGCCCACTGTCTGAGGCTGACCAATGGCATGTAGGAAGAAGCAAGTGATGGTGTATTACACAGGCTATGAAGAAAATTGAATACAGTCCACTTGGCTTTTATCAAAGACAATTCTTAAGTACATTTTTATATAGTCAGAATAAAATTATTTTTTGCTAAAGTAAAATTTTCCATCTGGAATCTATCTATCTGGCAATTTATTATCTATCTATCTATAACCTATCATCTGTCTTATCTATCTTATAAATTCCTCCAACAGATTTATAGAATGATTAATTATCATATGTTAGACTATAAAACACTTCTAGCAACAAGTCTCGTTTTTGTTCATGCCATGACGATGTTTCATCTTTGTCATATAAATGATCAACCATTTTATTCATCTTTCTGTCACATACTATTTAAAGGAGTGACTAGTAAGCATTTTTTTAGCAGGTGGCAATAAAAAAAATTAAACATTAAAACCAAAAGAAAATTTCTCCTTTTACCTTTCCATCAGCAAATATTTTGTGTTTTTTCTTTGCATTGTAGAAGGAATATTCATTCCTGATGAAAATGCAGTCCTGATGACGTTGTAATCCTGACAAGGGTACAAAGGAAAAAGAAAACAAATTCTGACATGATGTTTATTAGAGTATTAATTATTAACAATATTTGGTCTTTGGACATCATTTCCAATATGCAAACGGTGCCTTATAGTATTTGTATCTTTCATCCAGTTTTAGAAGAAACTATCAAAAGTAGCTTCCCGAAAAACTGATAACTATTTTATATAATTTGTGATCCTGTTAAATATTATTCATAAAACTGGAAACTAATTACAATAAATTGGTGAATAATCCTCACATGCCTTATTTTTTACTTGTGTCTCTCTTTGGAGGGCAGATTGGGCCAGACATGTTGGCTCACACCCGTGTAATTCCAGCACTTTGGGAGGCTGAGGTGGGTGGATCACTTGAGATCCAGTGTTCGAGACCAGTCTGGCAAATATGACAAAACCTTGCCTCTACCAAAAATACAAAAACTAGCCATGCAAATGTCTATAATCCCAGCTACTCAAGAGGCTAAGTAGGCAGAGGCTACAGTGAGCCAAGGTCGTGCTACTGTACTCCAGTTTGCATGATCCATGATTAACATCCCTGATGAATCCACACCAATATCTGTTGTTTTTTTGACATTTTAAGAATAGTCATTCTGACTTGTGTAAAATGATATCTTAATGTGCTTTGTTATGTGTATCGTAAGTGTACATTAAATGTAAATGACTTAAATTTCCACATCAAAAGGAAGATTTGCAGAATGGGTTTTAAAAAATCCAGGATGCAACTATATGTTCTGAACCAGAAACTCACTTTAGATGAGGACATAAATAGTGTGAACATGAAGGACAGAAATAAGTATTTTAAGAAAATAGTAACCAAAGAAAAGATGTGATAGCTATACCAGGATCAAACAAAATAAAATTTAGTCAAAAACTCTGACAAGAGATAAACAAGACATAAAACACAGGCATATTTTATAACTATTAAAAGTCGGGTTCCAGACCACCAATATAAAGCAAACACCACAATAAAATGAATGACATAATTTTTTAAATTTCAATTGTATATAATGTTTACCCTATTCTATATTAGATGAGCAATAGTATCTAAGGAAACAATATACATATCTTAATTTAAACATTTTTTGTTATAAAATGCTAACAATTATCTGAACCTTCAGCAGGATGTAATCTTTTGGCTGTTAGAAATTATTCCCTCACTGGGAGTCCATTCCAAAATGGCCGAATAGGAACAGCTCCCATCTGCAGCTCCCAGCGTGATTGACACAGAAGACAGAGGCCAGCATCATCCTGATACCAAAGCCTGGTAGAGACACAACAAAAGAAGAGAATTTTAGACCAATATCCCTGATGAGCATCGATGGTGAAAATCCTCAGTAAAATACTGGCAAACCAAATCTAGCAGCACATCAAAAAACTTATCCACCAAGATCAAGTTGGCTTCATCCCTGGGATGCAAGACTGGTTCAATATATGCAAATCAATAAACGTAATCCATCACATAAACAGAACCAACAATGAAAACCATATGATTATCTCAATAGATGCAGAAAAGGCCGGCAACAAAATTCAACACCCCTTCATGCTAAAAACTCTCAATAAACTAGGTTTTGATGGAACGTATCTCAAAATAAGAAGAACTTTTTGTGACAAACCCACAGTGAATATCATACTGAATGGGCAAAAACTGGAAACATTCTCTTTAAAAATTAGTACAATATTGGCGGAACCCACCCCCAATATTTCAATGTAGGTTCTTTCTATTTTCCATATGTGTCAGCCAGCTGAGAAATAGAGACAGTATAAAGAGAGGAATTTTAGAGCTGGGCCACCAGGGGTGACATCACATATAGGTAGGACCGTGATGCCCACCTGAGCCTCAAAACCAGCAAATTTTTATTAAGGGTTTCAAAAGGGAAGGGTGTGTAAGAACAGGGAGTAGGTTCAAAGATCACATGCTTCAAAGGGCAGAAAGTAGAACTATTAGTAAGGGTCTAACAAAGATCACATGCTTCTGAGGGAAAAGGACAAAGGGCAAAAGAACAACTACTCAGAAGGGTCCAACAAAGATCACAAGGCAAAGGGCAAAAGCAGAACTACTGATTAAGGTCTATGTTCAGTGGTGCACATATTGTCTTGATAAACATCTTAACAGAAAACAGGGTTCCAGAGCAGAGAACTGGTCTGACCACAAATTTACCAGGGCGGAGTTTTTCCCACCCTAGTAATCCTGAGGGCACTGCAGGAGACCAGGGTATATCTCAGTCCTTATCTCAACTGCACAAGATGAACATTCCTAGAGTGGCCATTTATAGACCTTCCCCCAGGAATGCATTCTTTTCCCAGAGTATTAATATTAATATTCCTTGCTAGGAAAAGAATTTAGTGATATCTTCCCTACTTGCATGTCCGTTTACAGGCTCTCTGCAAGAAGGAAAATATGGCTCTTTTTGCCCTACCCCACAGGCAGTCAGACCTTATGGTTGTCATCCCTTGTTCCCTAAAAATCGCTGTTATTCTGTTCATTTTCAAGGTGCACTGATTTCATGTTGTTCAAACACACACGTTTTAAAATCAATGTGTACAGTTAACAGGATTATCACAGTTGTCCTGAGGTGATGTATATCCTCAGCATACAAAGATAACAGGATTAAGAGATTAACATAAAGACAGGCATAAGAAATTATAAAAGTATTATTTGGGAACTGATAAATGTCCATGAAATAGTCACAATTTATGTTCCTCTGCCATAGTTCCAGCCAGTCCCTCCATTTGGTGTCCCTGACTTCCCACAAGCACGGGACAGGGGTGCCCTCTCTCATCACTCCTATTCAACATAGGAGCAAGAAAAATCAGGCAAGAAAAAGAAAGAAAGGGTATTCAGTTAGGAAAAGAGGAAGTCAAATTGTCCCTGTTCACAGATGACATGATTGTATATTTAGAAAACCCCATCATCTCAGCCCAAAATCTCCTTAAGCTGATAAGCAACTTCAGCAAAGTCTCAGGATGCAAAATCAATGTGCAAAAATCACAAGCATTCCTATACACCAATAAGAGAGAGTGAACTCTCATTCACAATTGCTAACTCTCATTCACAATTGCTACAAAGAGAGTAAAATACCTAGGAATCCAACTTACAAGGGATGTGAAGGACCTCTTAAAGGAGAGCTACAAACCACTGCCCAATGAAATAAAAGAGGACACAAACAAATGGAAGAATATTCCATGCTCTTGGTTGGCAAGAATCAATATCATGAAAATGGCCATACTGCCCAAGGTAATTTACAAATTCAATGACATCCCCATCAAGCTACCAATGACTTTCTTCACAAAATTGGAAAAAAACTACTTTAAAGTTTATATGGAACCAAAAAAGAACCTGCATTGCCAAGACAATCCTAATCAAAAAGAACAAAGCTGGAGGCATCATGCTACCTGACTTCAAACTATACTACACATCTGCAGTAACCAAAACAGCATGGTACTCATACCAAAACAAAGATATAGACCAATGGAACAGAACAGAGCCCTCAGAAATATCACCACACCTCTACAACCATCTGATCTTTGACAAACCTGACAAAAACAAGAAATGGGGAAAGGATTCTCTATCTAATAAATGGTGCTAGGAAAACTGGCTAGCCATATGTAGAAAGCTGAAACTGGATCCCTTTCTTATACAAAAATTAATTCTTACACAAAAATTAATTAATTCTTATACAAAAATTAATTAAAGATGGATTAAAGACTTAAATGTTAGACCTAAACCCATAAAAACCCTAGAAGAAAACCTAGGCAATACCATTCAGGACATAGGCATGGGCAAGGAATTTATGACTAAAACACTGAAAGCAATGGCAACAAAAGCCAAAATTGACAAATGGGATCTAATTAAACTAAAGAGCTTCTGCACAGCAAAAGAAACTACCATCAGAGTGAACAGGCAACCTACACAGAATGGGAGAAAATTTTTGCAATCCACCCATTTGACAAAGGGCTTATATCCAGAATCTACAAAGAACTTAAACAAATTTACAAGAAAAAAATCGAATAACCCCATCAAAAAGTGGGCAAAGAATATTAACTGACATTTCTCAAAAGAAGACTTTTATGCAGCCAACAGACACATGAAAAAATGTTCATCATCACTGTTCATCAGAGAAATGCGAATCAAAACCAATGAGATACCATCTCACACCAGTTACAATGGCAATCATTAAAAAGTCAGGAAACAACAGGTGCTGGAGAGGATGTGGAGAAATAGGAACACTTTTACACTGTTGGTGGGACTGTAAACTAGTTCAACCATTGTGGAAAACAGTGTGGCAATTTCTCAAGGATCTACAGCTAGAAATACCATTTGACCCAGCCATCCCATTACTGGGTATATACCCCAAAGATTATAAATCATGCTGCTGCAAAGACACATGCACACATATGTTTATTGCAGCACTATTCACAATAGCAAAGACTTGGAACCAACCCAAATGTCCAGCAATGATAGACTGGATTAAGAAAACATGGCACATATATACCATTGAATACTATGTAGCCATGAAAAAGGATGAGTTCATGTCCTTTGTAGGTACATGAAGCTGGAAACCATCATTCTGAGCAAATGATCGCAAGGATGGAAAACCAGCTACCACATGTTCTCATAGGTAGGAATTGAACAATGAGAACACTTGGACATAGAGCAGGGAACATCACACACCAGGACCTGTTGCGGGGTGAGGGATGGGGGCGGGATAGCATTAGGAGAAATACGTAATGTAAATGAGTTAATGGGTGTGGCAAACCAACATGTCACATGTATACATACGCAACAAACCTGCACGTTGTGCACATATGCCCTAGAACTTAAAGTATAATAAAAAAAGAGAGAAAGAAATTATTCCCTCACTGTTGATTGCTGTTGACTGATCAGGGTCATGGTTGCTGAGTTCTGAAATGACTGTGGCAATTTCTTAAATACAACAATGAAATTTGCCTCATTGATAGACTTCTTTCACGAAAGATTTCTCTGTAGAGAGATTTCTCTGCTGTTTGACAGCTTACAGTGTAGAACTTCTTTGAAAGTTGAAGTCATTTCTCTGTAATCCAGCCACTGCATCATCAACTATCTTTTCATAATATTTTAAATCCTTTGTTGTCATTGGAGCAACAGTTACAGCATCTTCACCATCTCACAATGGTTAAGAGTAGATTTCAACCCAAAAACAACTTTTTGTGCATTCATATGAAGGAACTCTTAATCTCTTAAAGTTTTATCATGAGATTACAGCAATTCAATCACATATTAAAGCTCTACTTCTCATTCTAGCTTTCTTGCTATTTCCATTACATCTGCAGTTACCAAAACCTTAACCCCGTTAAAATCATCCTTGAGAGTTGTAATTAACTTTTTCCAAACTTCTGTTCATGTTGATATTTTGACATTTTCTTAGGAATTACAAATTTTCATGATGGCATTCAGAATGCTGAATTCTTTCCAGAGTTCTTTCCATTTACTTTTCCTGGATTCATCAGAAGAATCACTATCTATGGCAGCTATAACTGATTGAAATGTATTTTATGAACAATAAGACTTGAAAGTTAAAATTACTTCTTTATCCATGTACTGAAGAATAAATGTGTGAAAGCAGTCATAAAAACAAAAGCAATATTTTGGTACCTCTGCATTAGAACTCTTTATTAACCAGGTGCATTGTCATTGAACAGCAATATTTTGAAAGGCATCTCTTTTTGAGCAGTAGGTTTCAACTGCTGCTTTTTATTTTAAGCAGTAGACTTGAAATGTTCAGTAACCATGGTATGAAGAGCTATGCTGTAATACAGTCTTTTTCTATTTATAGAGTGTGGTTTTGAAATTATAATAAAGCATTGGTTTTATCCTGAAATCAGCAGGCACAGGAGCTACTAACACAAGAGTCAGCCTGTCTTTTGAAGCCAGGCATTGGCTTCCTTCTAAATATAAAAGTCCTAGATGGTACCTTTTTTGATACAACACCCTTTCACCTACATTCAAAATCAACTGTTTATTGTAGTCACTTTCATTAATGATCTTACATAAATCTTCTGGTTGACCTGCTGCAGATTCTCCATCAGTACTTGATGCTTTATTTTGTACTTTTTTTGTTATGGAAATGGCTTATTTTATTCAACCTCATGCACCAACCTCTACTAGATTTCAACATTTGCTCTGCAACATCGTCACCTCTATGAGCTTTCATACAGTTGAAGAGTTAAGGTCTTCTTCTGGATTAGGCTTTGGCTTAAGGGAATGTTGCGGCTGGTTCATCTTCTGTCCACATCATTAAAACTTTCTTCTTAGCAACAAGAAAACTTGTTTTGCATTCCAACCATTTTGTATTCAACTGGAGTAGCGTAACAGATTCCTTAAAGAACTTTTCCTTTGCATTCACAACTTGGCTAATAATTATAGATCTAGCTTTCAACCTACCTCAGCCTTCAACATGCATAGCTCAATAAGCTTAATCATGTGTAGCTTTTGTGCTTAAGTGAAAGATATGCTATTCTTTCATGTGAACATTTAGAGGCCACTGGAGGGTTACAATTTGACCTAGTTTTAACATTTTTGTGCCTTAGGGTATACAAAGGCCTGAACAGAGGGAAAGAGATAGGGGAACCACCTGTCACTGAAGCAGTCAGAAGACACACAATTATCTATTGCATTCACTGTCTTATATGGGCATAGTTTAGGGTATCCCAAAACAAGTATAGCAGTAACATCAAGATTACAGATCTGGTAGACCTCTGGTGAGGACCCCAGGCTGCTTCCACTCATGGCAAAAGGGGATGTGGAGTTAGCATGCACTGAGGTCAGATGGTGAGAGAGGAAAGCAATAGAAGGGAAGTAAGGTGTGAGGCTCTTTTTAACAAGCAGCCATTAAGAAAAGTAATAGAGCAAGAATTCACTTACTACTGCAGGCAGAGCACCAAGCCACTCATGATGGATCTGTCCCAATGACCATAACAACTCCACTAGGCCCCAATTCCTACATTGAGAACTCAGCATATGGTTTAGAGGGTCAAATATCCCAATTACAGCATTCTGACCCTGATCAATGAACTTCACACCCTTCTTACAGGCAAAATGTAACCATTTCATCCCAATAGTCCCCAAAAGTTTTAACTTGGTCCAGCACCAACTTAAAATTCCAAAGTACAAAGGTTCATCTCAGACTCAAGGCAAGTTCCTGCTGGTCATGAGCCTGTGAAGTCAAAAACAAGTTATTTACTTTTGAAGTAGAACATTGTTATCAGTTGTGAGTAAACATTCCTTTTCCAGAAGATAAAAAAATTAACAAAAACAAAACAAAATGAAAAAGAAAATGGTGTGGGTAAGGTCAGGAGAAACAGGACCTGTGGAGGTCAGATTCCCAGCAAGGCAGACGTTAAACCTTATAGCTCCAAGATAATTTCCGGTGACTTTGTGTCCTGCATCCTGGGCACATTGGTGCAAGGGGCCAGCTCTGGAGCATTTGGGCAGCACTGTCTCCATGGTTTTGCTGGGCACAGCCCGCATGGCTACTCTTACAAGTTGGAGTTCTATTCCTGTGAGACTTTTCCAGGCGGAAGCTTCAAGCTGCCAAAGGGTCTGTGATTCTGGGATCTGGAGGGCTGTGGTCCTGCTCCCACATTTCCACTAGGCAGAAACCCCATGGTGAATTCTGTCTGACCCCACATTTCTGCTTAGCATTGCCCAAGTAGAGACTCTGGGTGGGGCCTCTACCCCTGCATTAGGCTTCTGCCTGGCTCGATGAAGCTGCCAAATCTCAACTACTCTTGTGCCACAGAGATATCTGGTTTGAAGCTCCCCTCCTTTTTTTTTTTCTACTCAGAATTCTCTCCAATGACCAGGTATGAGGCCTCTGGCTTCACAAGGCTCAAGGGACTAGGTGGCTGCTATGTGGGGGACTTCTGCCTGAAGAGTGTGGGTTCGTGGGGTTGACAAGAATTCAAAATTTTTCTCAGATTGTATACAATCTGGCTGAATGAGAAACTGATCTTAGGAGGCCAGGAGAATGCTCAGTAGTATAGGAGATAGAGAGGAGTTTAATTGGCTCACAGTTCTGCAGGCTGCGTAGGATGCATGGCTGGGTAAGCGTCAGGAAACTTACAGCCATGATGAAAGGCAAGGGGAAGGAGACACGTCTTCATGTGGCCAGAGCAGGAAGAAGAGAGTGAAGGGGAGATGCTACACATCTTTAAACAACCAGATTTCATGAGAACTCGCTATCACCAGAACAGCAAGGGTGAAGACTATCCCTAAGATCCAATCACCTCCCACCAGCCAGATCCTTCTTCCAATATTGGAGATTACCATTGACATAATATTTGGGTGGGGACACATATCCAAACCATATCAGACCTTTTGTTTAGAAAAATCATGAAGGAAAATGCACCAAATGATAAGTATGCTGTAATGAAAGAACTACAAATCATTTTTGTTTTGTATTCTTTATTTTTTATTTTTTAAAAATTTATGGGTATTACTTTATCAGGAAAAACAAACATCTTCGTGTTAAAGTCTTCATTTCATAAAAGAAAGGAAAGGCAAGCAACCTGTAACTTCAGGGTCCTACTTCCTACCCCTCTATCAAATACAGAAATCCTCTCTATGTCACCTAAAAGGAGGAAATTGTGGTGGTAATGTTCAATAGCTCATGGTCAATATTCTTCAGAAAATGGAAAATAAGGGTGATTAGCAGCACTGAAAAAGAAAAAATAATATTAATTTAGTAACTCTTTTTTCCATTCTGTCAGAGTTTCTTCTGAAGATGCACTTAGGATGGGCTAAAATTCCTGAATTTACCACTGAGTCCCTACTTGTACCTCGGCACACACAATTTAATCTATGGAGGGGACGAGATGCATCTCTAATACCCACACCTAAAAAACACAATTATGTCTTACTTAAATATAATTATAAAGATACTTGTTAGTTAGGAATTAAAATTACTGTTTGTTTTCCTTTTCATGTTCATTTTTCTTTTTTATAATTTGTTCTTTTTAATTGAGTGACATTAAAAAGTACCTTCGAAGCAGTTAAATGTGCCAGGAGTCATACTGACATAGGGCCACAGACAAGAGTAGGACAAGGCGTTCACAGTCTCATAAGGCAGATCACAGACTTATACTCAGCCTTCGGGTATAGAAAAGTTACTTCCTAATATTTTTCTCATTGAAAATGTTTCCTCTCAGAATCTTGGTGTGGTTTTATGTAAAGGAGAGGGATTCTTCAGATCTTTTTTGGAGACTGACAAAAAAGATTTATTCTGGCAACCAAAATTGTATTTCCCCTGTTTCTAAACTCTCCTCTAAACTCCTCTCTGTTGAGCCTTCTCTCTCCTTAGTCCTGAAATCCTGCAGTAGTTGAGCAAATGGAACATCACGTTTATAAATAAACCAGTCAAAGGATGTTGGGTTCCTCAGAGGTGGACTTCAGGTGGACAAAGATGACACTGGAGTAAGAGTCATGCCTCGAGGATCCAGAGAAACTCCAAAGGATCTTATCTTGGTAAAGGCCATTGACACCTCAGTCACTAGCATTTGAGGGTCTACGAATCTCATAATTCATTCACAATTCAGCATGGTGAGATTATATAACTGAGGAAATGGGAGTTATATAACTGAGGAAATGGTAGGTAAAGAAAGCCAAGAAAGACATAAACTTTGCAGAAATAGTTGGTATCCTGAAGAGGGAACACCACATTAAGGCTTCCCTAGGACATAGGCACCTTTGCCTTCAGGGGCCCATCCTGCACTAATACTTAAATTATGTTTTCCATTACCATGATGCAAACACAAAGATAGAGCAGGATGGAGTCATTATTACATATGCATTATTATTGTATTCATTTTTCATCTGATTTTAATATAAATTAAAGAGAACATTATGATGGGCCCCTATAGGTTTGTAGGTACTACACACTGAGCCTTCTAGACTCACAGGCAGTGGGCCCTGAGTGCTAGACCCAGGCACAGATAGTAAGGGCATTCAAGAATTGGATTTACAATGATGCAGACACTGGCAGTTTCACTTACAGACACATTTCTGCTGGGTCAGAGATTGAGTCCTGGAGGAAACCTCTGGTCTGAGAGCTACAGGGCATCTCCTATTTTATCCCATGCCTGAATTTGGGCATGTCTTCCTGATAGGGGGAAGATTTGTTCCCCCATTTCCCTGCATACTACAGAAAACAGCCTGTGAAAGAATCTACAAGCATCACTTACAATCGTAACTTATCATATCGGAGATTTCTGTTGAGGCCATCAATGGCTTTCATGTCTTCCGGAGTCAACTCAAAGTCAAAAATCTGAAAGGAAGAAAACACTCACATTAACCCCTCCCCAGGGCAGCAGCTTCTACATGGGAATACAAGGACTTTCCAGGAGGCAGAGGCAAGGACCGCATTAGGGGAAGCATTTTCATCCTCATTGGCTTCCAGATGCACTTGGCCCAAGACCTCTTCCACCTGAGACATCTTCCACCTCTTCCATCTACATTCTGCCTCTTCTCCATCCCACCCCTCCTACTGAGCTCCACTTCTCAAAAGAAAGGTGTGCACTCATCACTCTAAAATATTTATTGAGAATTGCTTGAGACAGAAAAAGGAAATCCTTTATTTTAAAATAGAAAAGAAAGTGTGCAAAATAACTGCCACCTGGACATGTCCACACTTGGTCAGGCTTTTGTTTCCTCAATTCCCCTGGAACTTGATCCATCCTTGGAATGAGAAAGTCTTAGAACACAGGAAACTCCCACTCAAGAATCTGTTTACTCCAGAAAAAGCATTTCTGGACCACTGTTCTACTTGCTCACCTCAGGACCCCTAAATAGTGTCTATTTCCAGCTGTGTTTGCTCTTCCTTATAAAAAATGCTTACTAATTGATCTTTGAGACACTTACATCCTATGTTCAAAGAGTTCTGCATTTTTTTTTTTTTTTTTTTTTTTTGAGACGGAGTCTCGCTCTGTCGCCCAGGCTGGAGTGTAGTGGCCGGATCTCAGCTCACTGCAAGCTCCGCCTCCCGGGTTCACGCCATTCTCCTGCCTCAGCCTCCCGAGTAAGCTGGGACTACAGGCGCCTGCCACCTCGCCCGGCTAGTTTTTTTTTTTTTTTTGTATTTTTTAGTAGAGACGGGGTTTCACCATGTTAGCCAGGATGGTCTCGATCTCCTGACCTCGTGATCCGCCCGTCTCGGCCTCCCAAAGTGCTGGGATTACAGGCTTGAGCCACTGCGCCCGGCCGAGTTCTGCATTTTTAATAAATCTCTCTTACTTAAGTCCAGAGAGGTTCATTTGTGTCAACACATAGTCCCTGATGAGGAGTCCCTTAATAGTAAAACAGATATTTTTGGTAAAAAAAAAAAAAAAAAAAAAAATACTAAGTTCATTATGTGATCCAGGACACAATTTCATGAAAGACTCAGATACCTCTCTATCTATCTATCTAATGTATTTATCTCTTTCTCTATATATATCTGTCCATTTTCTTTCTATCTGCCAACACATTTATTCACAACTCTTTTTAAAAATGTACTTCAGAAGTTATATGGTTGTCAAGAGAGCAGGTATTAACATTTTGATTTGGATCAAAAAATAAAACGGATATTTTTCCCTTACGTTGTGACAATGAGATTTACCTATTTAATTTTTCCACAAGTTAATATATTTAATCTATAACTTATTTTGAAATAAATACATTATATATAATACGACTCAAATGTCATCTCTTATAAATATTAAACTCATAATAAAATTTGTAGCTGTCATTTTAAAATGAGAAACAGCTTACATATTTTTTCAAAATTCTTGTGGGATTCAAAACAAAGTAAGTTGGAGACCTGTGATTAATATAAGGTCCAGAGTATATGTGAGGAAGGGTTTACAAAATAACTTCACTCATCAATTTCTTAGTTTGGTTAGTCTGTAACCTTATACCTAACTTCATACCTGCTAGGGTCACTGCCAGGGGAAAGGTAATAAAAGATAATCCAGAAAGAGTCATTGTATTTAGGTTCTCACAGTCCAAAGAGCACACTGGAGTATTAGCAAATGATGTAAAATTAATAAAGAAAAAAACTCACTAACAGAATCATGCCAGGGGCTTTTGTGGTGAAAACTGGGCTGGGGTGTTCCAGTAGTTTAACAGAGCAGCTAATTTTATTTGGGTTTGATTTTAAAATACAAATAGGCATTTGTAGGTAGAGAAGGTGAAGGAGAGGAATCAGGGTCCTTAAAGTTCATTACCATGTAGAATTCTTGAAACGGATGAAAATAAGTGAATTGAAATTTGCCTAGTGTCACACAACTAGTAAGTGGCAAAGCCAGGCCTAGAGATGATAAACCTTAGGCCTCTGAGTTCAGTGCTCTCTCGTTCTATCCTTCCACACTGCCCTCCTCCCTTAGCACATAGTGGAGAGAAGCACAGGAATGAATGACACGTGTTGCATTTTCCCATGCAAGGGAGATAACCCAGACCAGCGCCCATGGCTCACTCTGGAGTGACTCTGCTCAACCTGTACCTGGAAGTTCTCTTTGATTCTCTTCTGAGAGAAGCTCTTGGCCAGGACCACAACTCCCCGCTGCAGCTGGTAGCGCAGGGCGACCTGGCCTGGGCTGCGACTGTGTTTCTTAGCAATGGATTTTAAGACTGGCTCCTCCAAGAGATATGGGGAGTTGGGATCCACCCTGTTGGGGTAGGAACAGACACAGATGTGAAGGATGCAAAACGGAAAACCTAGAGTGTGCTGCTCCTTTTACCCCAAATTCTCCAGAGAGTTGAGAGGAGTAGGCACAATACAATTTGATTTAAAACGGTCTCATAACTATTCATATGGATTCATTCATAAATGCAGTGAACTGGAAACAATACAGCTGTCCATTAACAGGTGAATGGATAAACAAGTTATCCATACCCTGGAATAAGATCCAGCAATACAATGGAAAGAATTACAGATACTCACAACTACGTGAATGCATCTCACAGATACGGTGAGCCAAAAAAGCCAGGTGCAAAACAGTGTGCATCATCTCTTTCATATGAAATTTTAGAGCACACAAAACTAAGGTGAAAAAAAATCAGAAAATAGTTTCCTAGCAATGAGAAGTTATTGTCTCAGAAGGAACAAAAAATAACTTTTTTGGGAGATAGCAAGTTTGTATACCACATTAAGGATGTGGGTTACAGAGTATGTCCGTTTGCCAAAAAAGTATAGCATTACAGCCTATGCAAATTTTACCTAAAAATCACTTTAAAATTTATATTAGGAGTGGGATTGGGCGTAAGTAGTCACATAGATGACACAGGAAGGAAAGAATGTTGGTGACATTTAAGCTCAGTGGTGATACATGGGAACAAACTACACCATTGCTTTTTGTTTTTAATCTTTGAACTTTTTAATAATAAAATTTTAGAACTTAGTTTTAATAGGAGTTTTTCAGCATCAACAGAATTCCTGCCATAGATTAGCTCTTTGATATTCTTATTACCACTGTGGGTCTCTTTGGGATCCCAGGGCACTGTAGGCAACTAGAACAATGTCCTTGGATTTGCAGAACTCCAAGAGTTTGCTCTGGTTGAGGTAAGGGTGACATTCCACCTGTAATTTTTCAAGACAAAAAGGTGTCACAATATACGAGCCAATAATCACATGCAAATTTAAAATTGGCCTGAAGGCATGTGTAACACCACATTAGTAGATGTGCTATACTTTTCCTGTTGGCCCTTTTCCCCATGCACCTTCTGAAGCACCTTTAAATCCCATCGCTTGCCATACTGATACGGTAATTTTCTTATTCCTTTTCTATTTATGTTTGAAAATTATTAAAATACCTTGTGCCCCAGTTATAGCCTCTGAAAGCCATTTTTACTGAAAGAAACCAAGATTGCTTAGAGGAAGGGCATTCCAGTTCTGAGTGTAAAAGTTTCCATTTGAGCCTAGAAGAGCTTGCACTCTAGAAAGGAAAGAAGAATGACAATGACGCATGCTGCCAAAGGACCCAGGATCTTACTTGAAGAGGCTTCTGCTAGTCAAAATATGGAAATTTGAGCATCAAAAGATCTAGTAATTATGATTAATGGAAAATGATGTATTGGCTAAAATTCATAAATTCACATGGCATTAATCAAATGAGATCAGATCTGTAGCACTAAGCTTCAATTTGCAGGAAGCACAAAAGGAACATGTCAAAGTGTGTCACGTGGATCAATGAGTAAGCCATTAGTAAGTGACGTGGAAATTTTTACAGAACAAATGACTTAATTCCTTTCATAAAACCGAAACTTTCACTGGATTCCTGACACCACCCTCTCCTGGTTGTCTCCACCTGTCTGGCATCTTCTGTTCGATCTCCTTGCCAGTGCCTCTCTGCCTCACCGTCTCCTGTGGATTTTCCTGCCTGTTCCTTCTCATTCATGAACTTTCCCTAGGAGAACAAATCCATGTCTGTGAGTTTAGTTACTATCCGTAAAGCAATGACTCCAAACATCTGTATCTCCACCTGGACCACTCTCTGAGCTCCAGACCAGAGCTGCCACTTCCCAACTCAGCACCTCCACTTGGCTGTCTCACGGGAACTTTCACCCCCTCTGAAGAATTGTGCTCTTCCACCCCACTCAAATTGCCTTTCTCTTGTATCTTTTATTTCTGAGAGAAAAGAACTCTCATCTACATAGATGACATCAAAGCAGAAACTTGGAGACACAATTAAGCAGGAAGTGTGTGAAGAGCAGAAAGTCAGAGAAGGCCCCGTGGGCTAAGGGCTCACCTGGTTGCAGGTGGGCTTGTACTTGAGCCCTGGCTTGTTGAGGATGAGTTCCAGCAGCTTATGATTAAAATTGGACACCCCGATAGACTTGGTTAAACCCGCGTCTTTACACTTCTCCAGGGCCTGGGGAGGAAGGATATGGGTGGTAGACCTTTACTATAAATGTTTCTTTTCAATTGGCATTTGACTTTGTAAATGCTGGAAATCTGTTTTAACATATATAAATATTAGACTGAATTAAACAGTTTTATCACTTGAATATACAATTTGCTAATGCATTACCTTGCTATGCATATATGTTTGTCTCCTTGATTCTGTTACATGCACACTCAGGACAGAAAGTAGACATATTTGTTGTCTCCCACTTATTTCAATGGTACCTATTTGGCTTGAGACTGAAATAGTTCCTTAACAAATTATACCAGAGTCATAAGAAAGGGAGACTCTCAGGTTTTGTGTTAGTAGATGGTTTTTTTGCTACGTCTATTCTAGAATGGTAAAAAAAAAAAAAAAAAAATCAATCAAATCGGTTTTTCAAGGGCAGGTTCACCGTCCTGCACCTTCCACCCTCCTGCTGAGTCAGTCTGCAGCTGTCCCTCCTCCATGATGTGTTTCTATCCAAGGATAATGCACTGACCCCTCTTATAGGGCTCACATCCTCAACCTGATCTCAAGGCCAAAGGTGCTTCTGTGTCTAATTAGAACCTTAGAAGTTACAATTAAAATGAACCATAGAGGCCATCTCATTGCACACTCTCACTTCACAGATGAGAACACAGAGGCACAGAGAAGTTCCACATGTGAGGTCAGACAACTGCTGGAGCAAAATCCCATCTCTTCTGACCCCTCCTCCTGTGATTTCAACCTCACCACACAGTGCTGCCTGGTGTCTGCAGCAGAACATACCTCCCAAGTGTCACAAAGGTCCACAGTTTCTAAAATAATCTCCCCACTGGCATTCTTTGGCAGTAATTCTTCCCCAGCCTGGAAAATAGAACAGAAGATAAAGAACGACGTTTTCTATGGAACTCCCCTTTCTGGTGCCTAATGAGTTTGGCCAAACAACCTTCAAGAGTTTCAGGAGGCTGTGATTATTAATCTGAGTGTGCCTATTTGTGCCTGCACGTGCATGCATGTGTGTATGTGTGTATATATATGTGTGGGTATGTGTGTAAATGTGTTTGTGTGTGTTTGCAGGCATGTGTGCATTATGTGTACATATGTGTGTGCAAACAAACACATAGGTTGAAAGAAAGATAAAAATCATGAATGACTGTAGCAAAACACCTTGCCCCAGTAACCTCCAGGCTCCGTCCTCCACACATTCCTACTCTTCACTAAGAATGAGGTCCCTACAGTTGGAATTTGTTTTGTTTCCCAAGGACAAGCTGGTGTGGAGGACAGAGCTTGATATAACTATTCATCAGTGTGTTTAGCCCCAGAGTTTACGCTCACCCAACTCAATAGTGAGGACATCAGATGTGCTCAGCCAATGTGTCCACTGTGATGAGAGGTTGGATCAGTGAAGCCCAAAGGAGCCCAGTTGTGCCACATGCACCATTCCCAGGTATCTCTCTTTTGTTGGGGTGAGGGGTACATATGGGAGACCCTCCCGTTAAAGAGGTGGGGTTTCCCATTGTATCTCTGCAGTCTGTGGTAACTCAACATTCTTGAGGATCCTAACGGCTCAGGGCCTCCATTCAGGAACACAAGTACTGAGATAGGGCAATGCCCTCAACTATCTAGAGTGGAGGAAGTGAGATCATTGAATCTGAACCCCCCTTAAGGCTGGGGGACAAGGATAGACAGAAAATCTTGATGGTAGAGCACTCAATTATGAAAGATACTCATGAAAGATTTGGCAATCCCATGCACCTTACTCAAATCTGTCTCTCTCAGGAAGAACCCAGGAAATCAAGCCAGAATGAGATAATTCAGGTGCTTATAACAATGATGAAACAGTCTTGAGCATAACAAGGAAAAACAAAAGCTGACCTTCATAGCAAATGGTACATGAATAATGAAGAGATCTACATAATCCAGTCCAAGTTTCTTCAGTGAACTTTCTAGGGCTGGGCGAACCAATTCTGGCCGAAGGAAAGTAGCCCAAAGCTGCAGTGACCAAAAGAAACCAAGCAGATTATAATTTCACACATTTGAGGACCAAAATTAAACTTCATGGTCAGACACTGAGATGTGAGTCTTAAAACACTGTAGTCTAAAGCTAAAAGAGCGGCACTAAATATGTGTTACTCAGTATAAATCAGGTCCTTGATGGGACACCGAGATTTCCTTGAATGATTGCAATGTAAGAAAACTGAATAAAACTAGTAAGGGGCAGGAAAATCAACTTCAGTGCATCAAGGGTTAGAGGAGTCATCCACCAAAATGAGTCGATAAATGGCAGGACAGAGAGAACAGAATCTCTTGTCCTGTATAATAAATTCCTAGGAAGAATTATTCTGAGACTCACATTCTAAAATAAGTTTGTATCGATATAAACATACACAGGGTGCATCCCTGAAGACCTCAGCTCTGTTTACATTGGAAGCATGGATTTCCACCTAGGACAATTTTAGAAATTTCAGAAAACTCAACGCTGATTTTAGAAAAAGTGTTTTCTTGTCTGGATCCCTTTTCTGAATAATATCTAACTTTACTTGCTACATCCTAAGATCTCCTACTGAAGAACTGAAGGAGTGGACCCATAGTGGCTTGGTTCATCTGTACGACAGGTAAAGGAGGTAAGTATTATTATTTCCATTTTATATATGAATACTGTCTGATGCTCAGAGACACTAAAGAACTGTGTTCTACCATAACATATTTCAGAGTAAGCAAGTCATTTCTGTTTCTGTTTCTATAATGTGCCTTCACAATATTAGGAGGTAAACAATTCAACTTAGACCATATTTTCATTTCAAAATAACATATCTCAACTGATAGTGGCCTCTGACCACTTCGCACACAAAACTTTCACCTTGGTAGTGTAGAATATATCCTCTCTCTTGACAGTACCATCAGCAATCTTCTCCCAAATGGCCTGTCCAACCTCCTCCTCATTTTGGTACAAGTACGCTGAATCAATATGGCGGAAGCCTACATCAATAGCCACTTTGGTGGCTTTAGCAGCCTGGCTTTTGGGAGTCTACAAGACAGGAGTAAGAAGAATTGTTGATCTGCCCGACCCAGAGAACATCAATGCATTTCCCCCAATAGCATTTTCACTGGTAGTTTCTGCTGACCTCCTTCAATTTTGATGACACGGGTTTCAATGATAGACCTGTACTCTAAGGACATTGATTAAACTCCAGTATAACTTCTATTCCCAAATGAATTAGAGAAATCAGCTTCACCCTGGAGTATGGAAAAATCATGTCTCATTCCATATCAATCAATTGTAGAAACTGAATATAACATATGTTAGACACACCTTGTACTTACTGGATAAAATGGATAATTATGCCATTGACAGCAACTGGCCCTGTCTGACGGCTGTCGTAAATTCACTTCTCATGTTATAGTTCTACCAAGATTAAGCACATTATTCTGTCATTTTTAGAGCAATTCTTGCAAAGCAACCCCAAAGCTGCCCCTACCTGTGACCAGAGTGTGACACTTTAAATTCCCTTCAGTGAACTGTGTGGATGGCTGAGTAGTGTATTTCATGAGAAGCACAATCTAGTCCCCATTATGACGTTATGCCTCCTAAGTCTTCCCTTCTCATTTCCTAATGTGTGGAATTGAGATTAAAAAAAAAATAGGGTGGGTTCTTGGTAACACTCTGTTAAACAGAGAAGCGGTCTGAAAAATCAGGCTGCAGACAGAGATAAGGAAACTTACACAAATCTCTGGCCCATTCAGATAAAAGACCAAGGCCCAACATAAAAACACATTTGTCCTTTATGCCTAAGACATACCAAAAACTACACTAATAAGAGAACATGACTGAACATAGAAATGCCTTTTCCCCAACATAAAAACACCTTTGTCCTTTAAGCCTAAGACATGCCCACAACTACATTAGTAAGAGAACAAGACCCAACATAGAAATGCCTCTGTCCTTTGTATAACCAACAGGCTTCTAGAAAGTAGTCTCTTTTCCTTTTGTGAACATGTACACTATGGGCTACAGTGGGTTCTAGTGGACACTTTTCTTTTTTGGACATGCTTTTGACTGTGAGCTGAGCCTCTGAGAATCATCACTACAGCATCTGATTGCTCCTGAGCCAAGGTTTTTGGTCAAGCTTTTACTTAAACTCTCTGTTAGTCTCAGACCAAGGTCCTGGACAAAACTTTCACTTCAGTCTCTGATTGGTCCTGGGCCTAGGTCCAAGGCAAAGCTGAGAAACACTTTCTCTAAGTCTGGTCAACACATTCCCTCCCTTCCCAGTTCAAAACACCCCAGACCCGACCTCAGAGTTGACAACCCATTCAGGCCCCCTCTCTATTACAGAGAGCTTTCTTCTTTATTAAACTTTCATTCTAATCTCACCCTTTGTGTCCACAATTTTGTTGGTGGTAAGTCAAAAAAACTTTCGGTGATACCTCATGAGAGACTACTCCATTTTTGATACATTGATGAGACTGTAACATATATTTGGTGCATGGGTTGGGAATAGAATTCATGGGAAGGGTGGGCAGGAGCCAACTTCCAAACTCTTTACTTTCATTTCAGATTTTTTTTTTCTCTCAACAGCAAAAAAACACCAGGCCCCTGTCAGTGAATAGGGCAGCTGCCAGTCTTACAAGACTCAGGGGAGAGGCTTCCTGGAGAGGACTTTTTCAATCCCCATCATCCTCAGGTGTTGGGAATGTTGACTCTGTTCCACTCCAGTTTTCTTTCACGGAAGACCTAGCTGTTGCATTCATGCAAACTTTCAGAAGTACTAAGACAACTGAAAGTTTCTGGCTGAGGTTACACCTCAGTGTTACCTGAAGGTGCCTGTACTAACTCCAGTTCCCAACAGCTTGTCAGGGCTTTGGCACCAGAACTTATAGCCTTTCCTACTGGATTTTCTTTCTCTCTTTTCATGGCTATCATGTCTTCTGTTCCTTCTTCGTATACGATGTTATAGCAATTTTACAAGCTGTGAATATATTCTTGTTGGGTAAACTCAGCCAGTGTTGTAGTAATCAGGAATGTAATTCAAATAGGTACTGTTTTTGTGATTCCCTAGAAACAAGGGGAATTGAACATTTCTGTCTAAATTTTCACCTAATAAGGGTCTTTTTGTCCCACCTGATAGACATTCATGACACTGTATAGGGGGTTATTTCACCATGAGTGAATACCCTCCTCCCTCTCCATTTGGGTTGTCTTTCCTCCATGTAAAAATTCACCAGTGCCCAATGAATTTTAACAGTTGCTTTATGAGACTAATTTATTTTTTTCTACTGTGAGACATACGGGAACAGCCTCTTATGCCTCCAACCTCTAACTTCTGCCTGCAAAAAATTTGGAGTCAGAGTTTTACCTAACATTTCAGACCCTACAACACCACCTAGGGGGATGGGATTTTTTTCTCCATGGGGAGCCTTGTCAGCCCTTTGCTCAAAACCTCTGATTTCCCAATTCCTCTCTCTCCTATGTCCCTCTAACAGTGATCAAACTTCACACCCCATCTGTGAACAGAAAAACACCACTTTCAACAATCAGAAAGAAACCTCCCTTGAGAAACAAATTCTAGCCTCAGTGCTGTCCCCAGTAGAGGGAGGACAGCCATTCAATCCTCAGGTTCTTTTCAGACACCTGTTCTACATCCAGTTACACTGACATTTAAACAAAAAGGAGTACTTTATGTTTAATAGTCAATCAGTCCCATTCTCTAGAAATTCAAGGCTTTACCAGCACCATAGCTAGAAAAGACAGAGATGAGGTTAAAACACTCCCTTCATTAAAGGGTCTTACCCAAATCCAACTACTGTACAATGTCTCCCAGACACCTAGGGTTCCCCAAGGGAGGCTTATGGTCTAAGAAACCTAGAAAGACAGAGAACTAGTACCTCACACAGGTGAACATGACTACTTCTAACGACCAACTTGTTCAGATCTATGGGTGAAGGTCACATTTGCATCCATGGGTGACTCCTATAACAGTCACTGGGACCTGAAGGATGAAAGAAAAAAGGAAAAGGGAGACACCCTTTCTATCTTTCTCTCCACCCTGGGTCACTCTAAAAAGAAGAGACTAAAGAACATCTTTTCTCCTCCCTTTTCTAGATAAGTAACAAACCATCTCACTGCACTGAAGAGTGCAGAAGAAAGCCTGCACTCTTCTCAAGTGCATTCTAAAGCATTGAGATTCCTTTGACCCTGAGACTCGGGAAAAAAAGACTCAAATTCTTATACACAAGGACATGGCTTTCTTACCAACGCTAGGATGGACAGGCCTAGACTCCTGAGAAAAGTGTTAATTTTAACACTATCCAACAACTAGATCTTTTCTGCAGACAGGAGAGGAAATGGTCTGAGGTTTTCTATGTACAAGCCTTCTTTACCCTGAAAAACAACCCAGATCTTTGTAAGCATTATAAAATTGACCCTGCCCGCTTAACAATTATATCAGATAAGCCCACAGTAGACGACTCCCCAAAGTCAGAGAAAAGAACCCCCAGAAAATGCTGAAATGCAACTCCCAGGTGTCCCAGCCCTTGTCCCCACTTCACAGAGCCTCAGTAGTCACATAATCATCAATTCCTCCAGTTCTACCACCCAAACCCCCAAGTCCACTACTATCCCTACAAGAAATGCCTGATAGTCATGGTACCACTACAGTTCAGATTCCTTTTTCATCACAAGACTTTAAACAAATAGAGGGAGACCTGGTCAAGTTATTTGATGACACTGACAGATATATAAAGACTTTCCAAAATCTAACTTAAGTGTTTGATCTTACATAGAGAGATGTTATGTTACTCTTAAACCAAACCCTAACTACTACTGAGAAACAGAGAGCTCTGCAAACAACAAAGAGATTCAAAGATGAAAACATATCTCCTGTAACTGGCTGAAAAAGAATACCAGTAAAAAGGGGAAAGAGAATGAAAAAGAGACAAGATCCCCATTTCCGATTAAGAGAGACAATGTCCCTTGAAAACCATAATTAAGAGTTCCAGTGATCCCATAGAGTGTGAAAAAGAAAGCACTCTCTGACGTACATATTAAAAGACTTACAAAAAATCAGAACCAAATCTCTTAATTACTCTAAAATGTGCATGTTGAATCTAAAAACAGATTAAAATACCTCAGCCTTTATGGGAAGGCTGAGATAGACTTTAGTGAAACCCACCTCCCTATCTCCTGATTCGACTGATGGACAATTAATCTTAAAAGACAAATTCATTACTCAAACAACCACTGACATCAAAAGGAAACTACAAAAACAGGCCATAGGTCCAAATAACACCCTAGAGAAACTCCTGAAATTAATGACTTTAGTCGTTTACAATAGGGACCAAGAGGAGGAGGGCCAGGAGAAGAGGAAACATACAAAAAAAGGACAGCGACTCAACTGACCACATTACAGGCCTATAAAATCCAAGATCCCCAGGTACACCTACTAACTACTACCAGTACGGCAAGTCAGGACACTTTAAAAAGAATTGTCAAAGCAACAAAAAGAAGTCATCTCAACCCTGTCCAATGTGTGGTGACCACTGGAATGTGGACTGTCCTGGAGACACAGGTCACTGGGTCCAGGGCCAGTCTCCCAGATGGTCCAACAAGATTGATCGGTCCCAGGACTCAATTCCCTACTCCAATGACTCAATCTGCCATCACTACCCAGGGACCCCAGGTGATGCTAACAATAAAAGGGGAAAAAAAAGTAGATTTCGTTCAAAACTCTGAAGCCAGTCTCTCTATTCTCCTCTCCAGTCCAGGCCTCCCCTCCTCCCATAACACAACTGTTATGGGCGTCTCAGGAAAGACTTTAACCCAATATTTTTCTAAACCACTTAATTCTAATAGGGGGTGTAAGAATTAAAGAAAGAGGAAAAAAACACAAAAGAAACATGAAAAGGTGGCTCGCCAGTCTGGACAGATTTATTTTAGAGACAACAAATCTGAGAGGTGCCTTCTGGCTGAGTTAGGTCAGAGGTTTGCTCTCTTTACAGACTAAGAGTTTTTAAGGATTCACAGTGGGAGAGTTGATCAGAGGCTTGGACTGCTTCTGTGTTTCTTTGTTGTGCTCATGTGGGAGGAAGAGTTGTGTGCCTGTTCCCATACATCTTTCTGCAGCTGCAGGCATATCCCCGGAGTCTGCTTTTAGCTTCCCTATCTTAGTGCACCTGAACGAAAAGGAATTCACTTATTAAGGCCCACTGTTTTACTGGGGCCCGTTGTATGAGGGTGAAGTTTGGCAGTTACCAAGAGACTCTTCCCCCACCTGCCCCTGTGTCTGAGGTATCTTTTCTGTGTTTTACTGTCTGCTCTTTCTGGCTGCTTGTAGTAGAAGAGAAGTGATTTCCTCGAAATGCATAAGGCTAGAAAGGGAGCTGGAATTTAAAGTGGCGGTGTTTGTCCGAGATGACGGTGCTCCTGTTCAATAATTCCAGACCCTAGTTATAAAAGGACAAAGGGTGATGTGTATTTCTGGCTACTTCCTGCTGGGGGGCGGAGGAGAGTTTCTTGATGTTGAATTGACTGCAGGAGCAACACAGTCTGTAGATGTTTCTGGGTAGTTGTTTACGAAATGGCCATGATTCTGTTGGTTAAAAATTTTTGAAAAAGATTAATTAAGCTGTGTAAAAACATTAGTTCTTTTTAGCAACATTTCTTATTAGGCCTGAAGGTTGAGACAGAAGTAACATTTTTTTCTTTTTTCTTTTTTTTCTTTTTTTTTTTTTTTTTTTAGAGACGGAGTCTCGCTCTGTCGCCCAGACTGGGGCGCAGTGGCCGGATCGCAGCTCACTGCAAGCCCCGCCTCCCGGGTTTACGCCATTCTCCTGCCTAGCCTCCCAAGTAGCTGGGACTACAGGCGCCCGCCTGTTTTTTAATGTTTTTTCTTAATGACAGTCAGAGGCGCATATTTGGAAAGAGCCATGTGTTACTTTTTTGTTAGTAACTGTTATTCCTGCTGTGAGGATAATACCTAAGTAAAATGGTACAGTAACTGAGATTGTCTATCAGACATTCCATCCTGAGGGTACTACAGTATATAGTCCCACTAAATAGCAGAATGAGTAAAGCAGTTCTCACAAGGCTAGCATAGTAAATAATTTCCATTAAAAAGTTTTAATATTTAGCTTTAAAGGAGAGGTAGAAACAACAAAAAGTATTTGGTGAGGTAGGGTTGAGGCTGAGTAAGATGAGTAATTTTCACTTACGTTTTATGATTTTCAGTTTAAGATTTGTTTACAGTGATATTTAGGACATTTTTTGGGCTGTCAGGGGTTGCTTCCTTAGCTTTCCAGGTTTTGACTTGAGTGTGATGTATCTAGGAGTTGATTCCTGTAACAGGCACCGTCTTAATTACCCTGGGCTCCATGGACTCACTAGACGTGGGGACAAAGGATTCCGGACACCCTTAGTTATTAGTTGTTGACACCAGCAGTGAAGAGATTTCCTCCTGTGATGGTCGGGGGGACTTAGGGGCAGCGCCTGCTGAAACATCTAGTTTTCAGTTCACAGGACTTTAAGAAAGGATAGCTTATTTTAGAAACTTGTAGCTGGAAAAAATATAATTTAAACAGTAGAAAATAATAAAAATTGAAAAACATTACACAACACTACAATTTAACAACAGGTGTGCTATGGTTTTTGAAACATGATTTTCTCTCTTCAGTTTCCCATTTTTATTAAAAGACAAATTATGGGTAGGATTGGTTTGCTTTATTATACTTGGCCTAATTATTTGCATGCAGTGCAGCAAGAATAATTATTGGTTACATAGGCCTTTTAAATTGGCTTTTATGGAACTTTGTTCCATAGAAGGAATGTGAGATAAGGCCTTTTTAAACCCAACCCCATTCATGAATTTGTACCACTAAATACCTATTAGTTGGTGAATTTCTCTTCTCTTGAGGTCGCAGGATAACTTAGGGCTCCCGGCCTGCTAGAAAGTGACATTCTTTACTTACCACAGATCAGAAACCCTGTACAGGGACTCTGTAGACAAAATATGAGGCCGGTTTTCCAAGGGCTTTATTGGCTTCATAAGTTTGATTCCTTAAGGGAAAGCACACCATTCCAGTCAAAGCCTTGGTAAAATAACCAGTTTTTCTAATTGTGTCCTGTTACAAAAGAAAACAGATTCTTATGGCACTTATACAAATAACTATATTGCTATAACTTAAGAATACTCACAGATAGTTTCCAAATTTTGGACACAATCAGGTAGAGCGAAACAAGTATGCTCCAAATTTTGTTTATGGGAGTAAACTAAATTGTTAAAAGTTGTTAATGGCTCAAAAGAAAAATTTCTTTGACTTTGAAAAGCAAAACAAAGGATTAGCAATATTTTAAGCAAAATGTTCAAAAGATTAGCTTCTTATTAATTTAATTTATGCAGCTAATTCCTGTCCTGTTCAACATTAATTAACATTTTAGTTCTTTAAAAGTCCTGAACATTTTTCCTTTATTTTGATGTTACCATTCTCCAAAGTTATCAGAAACCTGCATTTAAGAGTACCTGTTAGAGCTTTATAGCTGATTATAAAACCACTTTTTGAAGAAGACCAAAACAAGGCAAAAATTGCTTATGGATAACAACAAGTTTTAAGGTAGCCATAGTTTAAGACACAATTGACAAGGATATCTGTTACCTCTGTGGCACACAATAATTTTAACATAACAATTATAATTATTACTGAAAATATACACTAAGGTACATGGGAATTATAGGCATTTCCTATAACTTTGGGACACATACAATATGTTTATATAAATACAGCCCAAAGAAAGCTAAACACCATTTTATATTTGACAATGCTTTCTGCATGATTTCTACTAAATAAACCAAACTTTACTATTAGTGTGCTATTAATTTTAAACTTAATTTTTAATAAAACCTTGTATACATATTTACCCAATTTTAATGTCTGAGCATAAGGTAAGAGTTTTATAGACTCTTTTTAACTCTTTATAATTTTTGTTAAAGAGCAGGTTAGTGCTTTAAGAAAAACCTGTTGTGCTTTTATTTTAATGCTCAATTTACAGAAAAACTAGATGATGCCCCTTTAACTTTAGCCAATATGTTTCCACGGAATTTCCTTTACAATTAACCTCTCAAAACTTGCTTAAGCCGTAAAACAATTCTTCAACCTTTTAATGGAGATAAAAATCCACATTCTCATACCTCCTTAATAATCTTTTTACCAAAAGTATATTTTACTTTTCTTACACACCTTGCACATTAACTGTTTCTTCAATAGTTTTAAATACATGTTACACTGTTAACTTTTAGCAACCTTTACTTTTGTTGAAAACCTTCATAAGTTTAGGATTTTAATTCTGTACTAGGTGTAGAGCCTAGGACCCAGACAGAAGTGCAGATAAGGTCTGACTTATTCCAGCATTTAACTTCACGTGTCCTAGGTTTTACTTAGCTGCAAAGCAGGCAAGTTGTACAGCTAACAGTTATAGTGGAATTTTATAAAGTATTTATGAGGCCTAATTACTTTTAAATTGTACAATATTTCTTGCATAAATTCCCTTTTATAAAATTTTTCATGACCTTCACAGTCAATTTCTGATATGCATTAATTTTTTGACTTGTAAACATTCCTTTCTTTAAACAACCAGTTAATTTACTTTAGGACAAGAATTCACCATATAAGATGTTTTAAATATAAATTATCTTTTTTTTAAATATTAAAGATAACAGTTCTTTCCAAAAACAAACTTCCTTCATGTCTGTGGACTAGACTGCCTAGGGCCACAAGATTAAAAATAAGGATATTTTAGCCGGGCATGGTGGCTCTCGCCTGTGATCCCAGCACTTTGGGAGGCCGAGGTGGGCGGATCACGAGGTCAGGGGATGGAAGCCATCCTGGGTAACACAGTGAAACCCTGTCTCTACTAAAAATACAAAACAATTAGCCAGGCATGGTGACGGGCGCCTGTAGTCCCAGCTACTTGGGAGGCTGAGGCAGGAGGATGGCATGAGTGAACCCGAAAGGCGGAGGTTGCAGTGAGCCGACACTGCGCCACTGCATGCCAGCCTGGGCGACAGAGCAAGACTCCATCTCAAAAAAAAAAAAAAAAAAAAAAATTAGGGATATTTTACTAAATAGTTTAAGATGTTGTAGCTATTTTCATTAAACTAATATTAACTTTTATTTATTAAAAAATACACAAATATTAATTTTGTTTGGGCTGAGTTATAGTTTTGTAGCCTCTATGCCAAATTTTGACACCTTATAGTATTTGGCAGAGATAAGTATGAAATTGCTTGATTAATAAATGCCAACAAAAAGGTATGCTAGCAACTCTTAAGACATTTCTAATTTTACTGTACCAGTAAGTTTTAAAGATCAAAGTCATGTGAACTGAAAGGTTCCACAGCTTTAACTTCTTCCTTAAAAATATGTAAGTGCTTATTTTCCTTAGGACTATTAATTAGAGCTCTTTTAATCGACATTGCACACATAACACATATATATCCACACAGACAACCAGAAGAAGATCTAGTACTTATAAAATTTACATTTGCTAATTTCCTGATCGGATAATTGGCCTCCAGATGAAGTCCTTTAAGAATAGGGCTAGGAAAACAATTTTTAGGGCCTAATAAGCAAGCATAGCTGGAAGACGAAGATTTTGAGAGATACTTATTTACCTTTAATTCCAGGGGCTCCATAAGGAAAACAGAGAATTTTTCCAAAATGAGATTTGTGGCGACTTTTCTATTTTCCCAGGGAGTCCCAAGCTACCAGAAGTTATTTTAGGGTTTTTTATGCATGCACTAAAAGTGGCAAGACAGAATGGAGAAAAGTATTTCAGTTAACTGGGAAAAAAACCTTTTCCAGGAAAACAAGACTGAAGAGAAAAATATAAAAGACTTTTGAATATACTTACAACTTTGATCTGCAGCAGATCAGACATGGAGAAAGGAACATGAATGCAAGCAATGCCTTTAACCCCAGCCACTTTTCAGAGAGAGAATGGCAGAGGTGGTTTTTGAATGGGTAACAGGTGGAGAATGAGGAGGAGTGGGGTTTGGGACCGAAGGCTTGGAGGCAGGAGGCACCACTGGGGAAGAGCATTAGGACAAGGGAGAAGCGGAGGATGCAAAGGTGTAAGAATACAGAGGGGGTTCATCCAAGAAGAAACTAGAAAACCTGAACACAACTATAAACAAATAGTGGTACAAACTTACACAGCCAAAAAAGACTTCAAGAAAAACTCCCCTAGAAAACCCAAAAGCCAGACATACCGACAAAATGATTTAAAAAAAAAAAAAAAAAAATTCCAGTCAGACTTTTGGCCTCTCTCCCTATACAAACCAATAAAAAGAATAATAAGCATCACTGTTTATATTCTCTGTAAAATTTTAATTAGTGAAAAATAATTTTCTTAACACTCAACTAAATGTTGAGATCGAAACTATAGGTGTATTTAAAAGGCCTTTATAGTTTTCTTAGATCTTGTTTTTCCGGAAAAGGTTTTATTCTCAGTCAACTAAATTACTTTCCTCTACTCTGTCTTACCACCCTTAATACATGCATAAAAGGCCCTAAGATGACTTCTGATCACCTGGGACTCTTTGGAAAAAAAATTAAAAACACTATATACACACACACAACAAATTCCATTTTGAGAGAAATCTGTTTTCCTTGTGGAACCCAAAGAATTAGAGACAGATAAATCCCTCTCAAAATCTATTTTTTCTTTCAACTATATCTATTTATTAGGCCCTAGAAACTGCATATTTTCCTAGCCCTTTTCTTAAACTCCATCCTGAGACCAATAATCCAATTAGAAGATTGACAAATGGAAAATCTTACAACTACTAGATCTTCTTCTGTCTGTATAGTAATATATATGTTAGGTATGTGATGTCTATAAAAAAAAAGCTAATTAATTAATTGACCTAAAAAAGATTTTTGAAGGAAAATTAAAAGTTATAATGCCTCTTAGTTCACGTGACTTTAATCTTTACAAAATTAAAAGTCTTAAAAAGTATTGGTAAAATACAAATGTCTTCAAGATATAAATATGTGGTATACATTATACAAGTCATATACTAAATTTACTAAATATTTTAAGATGGCAAACTACTTCTTTGACCTTTAAAAACTGTTTGACTTTCCTACTTCACAATTAATAAGACCTGAGGGCATATAGTAATAACCACACCTCTAACTATACAAGAAAAAGTCAGATTTTATGCCTAATACATCACTAAAACAACTTATCAGGTTTTACATTAAAGTTAAAAATTACTAAGAATTATGACATATAATTGAGACTACTATAAATAAATTTACATACAAAGTATGTAAAAACAGTAAAAAGTGTTTTCAATAAAAAATTATAAAAAGACATAAAAATATAAATTTTGCGTAGGAGTACAAGGCTGTCTTAAAGAAAATAAAACTGAAAGATTAAACAGGTTGTAAAAAATTATAAAAATTTTACAAAACCACTCTATGTAAACCTATTAACTAAATTCAAAAATATTACTTTTTTTCATAAATTGAACATTGAAATAAAAACACAAGGTTTTCTTAATAAGCTAATCTACTCTTTAATAAAATGTATAAAGAATTATTAAAGGTTTATAAAGACCTCACCTGATGGTCAAATTGGTTATGATTAAATAGAATTATCTATAAAGTTTCATTAGAATTGGGATTGACATTAATAATAAACTAATAAAAGGGTGAAATTTGACTTTCTTTTGAACAAGATTTTCATGTCATAATAAAGACTAATAAAAAGTTTTTACTTTTTTAAATTTTTGAATCATTTTAACAAAGCAAATGACTTATGGTAATCTGAAATTTTATTTCGTAATATCTAGTGGTTTTTAAACTCTAACATATTCAACAGGCTTCCGAAAATCAAACTTGAGTTTCACAATTGTCTTCCCTGACCCCTAATGTTTAAATACTACAGAAGGCCCCTAAAGCAACTCCAAAAAAGTAAACAGGATCACTTGACATATTTAAATATGTGAGATTGCCAAAATGATAATCTTCCTCAAGTTATATTTCAGTAAATATTAATATATGTTCCAAAATCATATAAAATGTCTAAATATATACTGTCAACCATAATTAAGGTTATTATGTTAAACTATTGTAAACCACAGAAATAACCAAATTACTTTGTCAATCATATTCTTAATTACAACTACCCTGGAAATTCTGTCATTCACATGCAATTGTTATCTTGTTTTAATCCTCTTCAAAAGATGATTTATAATCAACTATAAGACTTTAACAAATACTCTCAAATACAACTTTCTAATAACAAAAAACATATAAGACTCACAAAAAACTAGTGTTTATAAATATCAAACAGAACAAAATTTAACCAAATAGACTAATAGAAAACTGAAGTAATCCTTTTTAACTTTTTACTTAAACAATTACTGATCATCATTTTGTTTTTTTCAGAGTCAAAAAAACTTTTGAACTAACTACAACTTTTAACAGTTGAGTAACATATACTTCTGTGAACAAAATTTAAAATATATTTATTTATCTCTACCTGGTTCCTCTAAAATTCAGAAACTAATTATAAATATTCTAGACTTATAACAATACAACTGTTTACATCAGTACAATAAAATCCATTTTCTTTTACAAGAAGACATAATTTTTTAAAATGATTATTTTACCAAGACTTGGACTTTCCCTTTGAAGAATCGAACTTAACTTCCAAAACCAATAAAAACTGGCCTCATACCTTGTCTATGCAGTTCCCAAACAGAGTTCCTAACCTATAGTAAATAAAGAATGTCGCTTTCTAACAGGCCCAAGAACCCCATGTTCTTGAGACCTCAAAAAGAGAAGAATTCACCCAACTCATAAATATTTGAGAGTACAAACCCATGGCTAGACTCAACTTTAAACTGAGGTCTTATCTGAGGTTACTTATGGAATAGAATTCCATCAAAACCAATTTTAAAACCCTATATAAAAAGAATTTTTCTAAGGCCAGGCATGGTGGCTTATGCCTGTAATCTTAGCACTTTGGGAGGCCGAGGCAGGCGGATTTCCTGAGCTCAGGAGTTCGAGACCAGCCTGGGAAACATGGTGAAACCCTGTCTCTACTAAAATACAAAAAATTAGTCGGGTGTGGCAGCATGCGCCTGTAGTCCCAGCTACTTGGGAGACTGAGGCAGTAGAATTGCTTGAATCCGGGAGGCGGAGGTTGTAGTGAGTCAAGATCATGCCACTGCACTCCAGCCTGGGCAACAGAGCAAGACTCTGTCTCAAAAAGAAAAAATTACTACTACTCTTTATACAAATAATCACCAAATATGAAACTAAAATTTATTTAACAACTCAGTCCTATCCTATCATGATTTGTTTTTGACAAAAATAAGAACTAGAGAGAGAGAAATAGTGTGTCAAAACTTATCATACAGTTGTCATTAAATTCCAGTCTCACTAATTACTTTTAAATGTTTACCTACATTTTAGACGAACCCCACTTATTCTTATGACCCAATCAACAATCTCTGACTACCACAAAAAATAAAAACAGAAAAAGATAAATAATTAGAATATTCTAGTTCTGAACAATTATCCTACAAATCCTACCAGGTCATAAGAATATATAGAATACCTATAATCCAACGGTTTATTTGAGGAAAGAAGACCAAAAAAATTAACCAAAACTAAGCTCCATACACCAAAATCTTAACAGACATAACTATAACCACCAATTATCAGGACATGTCAACAACCTCAGAATTTTTAAACTATCCTTATTCCCCCTTGTTTCATTTTAATACATGTACTCTAATAGCCCAAATTATTTCTTCTCACCGAAAAACTATCAAACTCTAAATAATACTAATAACACCACACATAAACATATCTTTCTTCCAAAGACCATTAAACCAACCCCAAGAAGAACTCTAACTACTGTTCCCCACGACACCACCATCAGACAAAAAACAGCCAGAAAAGTCAACACCCACTTTCCCTAATGACAATTAGGGATTCCACTCCTGAGGGTAAAAAACTGAGAGAAAAACTTAAACAGTTAGCATGAGTTCTTGGTAAAACTCCTTTAAACAGAGAAACAGCCTAAAAAAATCAGACTGCACACAGAGATAAGGAAACTTACACAAACCTCCAGCTCACTCACATAAAAAAACAAACAAGGCCCAACATAAAAATGCCTTTGTCCTTTATGCCTAAGGCATGCCAACAACTGCACTAATGTGAGAACAAGAACCAACAGAGAAACACATTTGTCTTTTGCATAACCAACAGACTTCTAGGAAAGTCTCTTTTCCTTTTGTGGGCTTGTACATGGTGGGCTCTGGTGGGCACTTTCCTTTCCTTTCATTTTGTGGACATGTGGACTGTGAGATGAGCCTTTATGAATTATCACTTCAGCATCTGACTGCTCCTGGGCCAAGCTTTCACTTCAACTTCTGATTAGTCCTGGACCAAGGTGCTGGACCAAACTTTCACTTCAGTCTCTGGTCCCAGACCAATGTCCCAAGACAAGCTGAGTTACACTTCCTCCAAGACCAGTCGGCAAATTCTTTTCTTTCCCAGTCTATCAAAACCCTAGACCTGACCTCACAGTTAACAATCCATCCAGGCCCCCTCTCTGCTCCAGAAAACTCCCTTCTTTCACTTATTAAACTTTCACTCTAACCTTATCCTTTGTGTCCATAATCCTTAATTTTCTCAGTCATAAGACAAAAAACTTCAGGTAATCCCTCAAAATGAAAGACTGCTATATTTTTAATACACTAATGAGACTGTAACAGAATCATAGTGGCTTCTCTTATGGCAAAAAGTTTGGATAGTTGAAACTCTCTGGCAAATACTTCCAGCCCCAATAACCTCACAGCAAAGCTGCCACTAAGTACTCACTTTGGCTTTTGATTCCTCCTGGGCCCTTGGCCCTTTACGTTTCTAACCAAGAGTGAAGTGGCTCTGACCAGAGCAAAAGATGAGAACAACCTGAACTTGCATTTTAAAAATGTAACAAATTTTGATGAGTACTTACCTAGGCCAGTTGTTAAGGAATTAAATAAAGTAATGCATGTAAAACACCTAAAATACATGGAAGGCATTTGATATATTAGGTAATATTGATACTTTTAATAGAAATAAAGATAATATACCCACAAAATTTTCAATCTCAGAATCCCCACAATCAATAATTTGTCATGCCACTTAATGCAAAAAAGATCTCTGTGACCTTGAGAGGGGCAAGTTAGAGACAGTTAAATGGAAGCCCAGAGGAGCCCTTCCAAGCATCCACTGTCTACCAAGTGCAGGGCTGTTGCCTGATGACTGCCCTGCAAGTACAGCTAACCTAAGAAACTTCAGCCTCCTGGGTCCACTTACATGATCAGGAGCATAAGTGCCAAATCCTAGCATTGGCATGAAGTGTCCATCATTCAGCCTCACGGAATAGCTTTGCTTCAGATCCGTCATTATCCCCAGCTAATCTGTGTTTCCCCCTTTTCCTCACTGACAGCCCAGCGGGAGACAAGGCTCCTGCGTTCTTTATTTGCACCAAATACAGGATGGGTGTGGTGGAGACGACAGTTGCCAATGATTTCGAAATGAAGCTGGAATCAGTCCAGTGCCTTTTCTCTGATTCTTCTGTGTCTCTATGGGAGTATTTTACAGAAAACTCATTCAGAAATGCTGTGAATGCCAGAGGAATTTTATTTTCTCCTCCGTGCTGTTCACACGTGATTCCTTGGTTGAAAAATTAACCATGCCAATTCGTCCTTGATAAGCGCACTAGACTTCCTTTACAAGATGCAAATCATTAGGGTGGTCATTTCAAAGCACTAATTCTGCTGCAGACTGAAGTTAACCTTCTCACTTATATTTGATTGTTAATCCCTTTAAAAACAGCTTATTGGAATTCCTTGAATAAAGCTTGATGACTGGTACCAGCCACTCATGTAATGAAATTCCTTAAGAACACCCACCCCTACTCCCAGTGTATTTCCCTCCTGTGTCAAGCCCCACTCCATTTTCTCTGACTTGTTTCCTTGAATGTTTTGCAGAAAAAAACTTGTCTGAGATCATGGATAAATGTCTATGCTCTTGCCTTTGTTCCAGCCATTGCCTCTTTCTAGAACAGCCTGCTCGACTGCCTCCTGGTCTCCAGCGGGTTTCTGATCTTTTACTTATCCTAAAAGCACCTCCTGCAGTCTCACATCCTTTGTGACTCCTTTTTTTTGTTTTTTGTTTGTTTGTTTTGAACAAAGATAGGAGATAGCAAAACAGCCTGGGTCTTAACCGAACAGCTTGGAATTCCAGGGCCGAAATTGCTTTTGCAAACATAAACATACACACAACCACCATGAGAAAAATGAAAATTAAAAACGGCATCCAATTCAGAATGCCTAGAGGTTCAGCCTAAATGGTCTGCTGCATAATTCACTTTGGACACTTTCATCCTCTGTAGGTGAGGGCAGCAGGTCTGGATCAAGGTTAATATCTTAAATGGTTCAAAATAACTGACTTTCGGCCGGGCGTAGTGGCTCACGCCTGTAATCCCAGCACTCTGGGAGGCTGAGGTGGGCAGATCATGAGGTCAGGAGATCGAGACCATCCTGGCTAACGCGGTGAAACTGTCTCCACTAAAAATACAAAAAATTAGCCGGGCATGGTGACAGGCACCTGTAATCCCAGCTACTTAGGAGGCTGAGGCAGGAGAATGGCATGAACCTGGGAGGCAGAGCTTGTAATGAGCCAAGATTGTGCCACTGCACTCCAGCCTGGGTGACAGAGTGAGACTCTTTCTCAAAAAATAAAATAACTGACTTTGAAATAATCAGCAGGGTCACCAGTTGTTAAAAATACCTCTTCATCTTTTATTTTTTCAAATTTTAAGTAATAGATTTAATTATCACATTATGAAATATCATAAAAAGAAAAGATGACTTCTTCTATAATCTCCCTGGGTGAGATTGACCAACCTTCTCTGCATGCCCTTTATTCTCTTACCTTCTATGAAGCAGATAAAAAAAAAAAAAATCACATCATTGAAATTACACTCTCCTCGAACAAGGAGCTTCTGCTACACAAGATGCCTAAGTGGTATTTTCTTTGGTGTCTTTATTATGCTGTGCTTTCTCCAATATGTATTTGCGCCTTGGGTATTTTAGAGGCAATCCTGAAACATGATAGTGTCATTTTTCTTATTTTGAACCCATAGCTCTGACTGAGCAAGGTCCAAATTCTGCCTGATTCTGATTCCCTGTAGTTTATAATTATCACAACATTGTATCAGCTATAAATCTGGTAAGTATACTATTTATATTACATTGGTAAAACTGTTGAACCCTAAAGAGATGGGTTTAAGTTCTGAGTAAAGTCACAAGAAAAGCGTGTCTTTATTACTGGTAATAGCCTGAAGCGTGTCTTTATTACTGGTAATAGCCTGAAGCTCATCATTCACTAGATTAAAAATTTGTCTAACAAGTTTGCAATATTAACCCGTATTTTGCACTAAATGGTTTACCCAAGTAAGATACATTATTTCTCTCTCACTTCCCTAATTTAGCAGTCTAGGAAATTTGTTAGTGAAAGAGAGTAGGCCAATTTTATTCTTAGTAAATCCAAAGCAGGGCTTCATGCTCCCTGCCCCTCTTCTCATAAAACTTGCCTTAAGCATTATCCTAAAACATTTATAGATTAGATGTCATACTTTGTACCTAACACTTTTCAGAGTCCATCTTCCCTTTGTAACTGGAAAGGTGTTTGTCCGTGGTTTCCTGGCACTATTTTTACTTCCTCAGGTTTTCAAAAGCTACCAAGGATATGAGCTGCTCTCAGGGAGCTCACGGTTTATTGGATAAGAGGTGGGCACAGCCCTGCCTCCTGGTATTTATGGCCCTGTGTAACGTGTGTAATGACCTCTTATCAACTGTGGCTGGCACTTGTGTCTTTATTCTAAACAACTGACTATTGTAAAGAAGAGTGATATTATTTCCATCATTAGGAAATACAAAATTGTAATTTCCATTGTGCTAGGAAACTGTTTTCTCAGTTTTCAAACTTTGATAAAATTGGTGGCAACGTAGGAGAGGCTCACATGGAGAGGAGCTGAGTGGGCCTCTAGTCACCAATCAGCTCGAAACTGAGGCTTTCATTCACAGTCCAGAAGAAACCAAACCCTGCCAGTTCCCCCACAATCTTGGAAGCAGGTTATTCCACTCTAAGCCTTCAGGGAGATCCTGCTTCAGGCTTATGCCTTTACTGCAGCCCATTGAGGATCTGAGCAGAGGTACTAGATCAACTCTGCGTGGCTGCACACAAGTCACTACAACCTTAGCAGCTTAAAACCCACACAAGGTGACAGAGTGCAAATGGCAATTATAATACAGCATGGCACCCAAGGAAACAGAAGGACATGTGCCATTCTGGAAGGAGTGGAAGGAGTGCCAGAAAATACGTTGTAATGGCCTCCAAGGAACACATTCAAGAATTATATGAAAGTGTATTTTGGCCGGGCGCGGTGGCTCAAGCCTGTATTCCCAGCACTTTGGGAGGCCGAGACGGGCGGATCACAAGATCAGGAGATCAAGACCATCCTGGATAACCCGGTGAAACGCCGTCTCTACTAAAAAATACAAAAAGCTAGCCGGGCGAGGTGGCGGCGCCTGTAGTCCCAGCTACTCGGGAGGCTGAGGCAGGAGAATGGCGGGAACCCGGGAGGCGGAGCTTGCAGTGAGCTGAGATCCGGCCACTGCACTCCAGCCCGGGCGACAGAGCGAGACTCCGTCTCAAAAAATAAATAAATAAAGTGTATATCATTCAAAAATAAATATTTAGTGAGTAGCTATAATGTGCAACATACTGTTGTAGGCATTAAAAACAGACAAAAATCTAAGCCTGCACTGAACTCACTTTCAAGAAGACAGAAGCAGACAAAAAACTAATAATTATATAGAATGAAAACCATGTTTGTATGATAGGAAGCACTGTGAAGGGGAAAAAGCAGGGAAAGGGGTAGAGTATGGAAAGAGTGCAGGAACAACTGAAATTACAAATAGCTTAAGTAGGGAATCCTCACTGAAACAGAAACATTTGAGAAAAGACCTGAAGGAGCAGAGGAAGCCAGCCTTGCTGACAGCTGAGGGAAGAAGGCTTCAGGCAGAGGGATCCTGAAGGGCATAGTCCCTGCAGCAAGGGAAGGGCACGTGTGATCTTGGAACAGCAGGATTAGGAAAAAGGTCAGAAAGGAAGGAAAGGCCATGTTTAGGCAGAGCCCTGTAGGCCACTGCAAGGATTTTGCTTTCACTCTAGGACAGATAAGGGGACACTGGATGAAACTGAGCTTCTGTATAGAGAGTAGAATGTAGGTTGGTAAGGGATAAAAGGGGAAAACTAGTTAGGAGGCTATTTAATAACCAATGTAAGAAATTGAGTAATTTGGAACAGAATGGTTGTAGAGCATGTGATGAGGAGTGGTCAGATTCTGGGTAATTTTTAAGGTGAACATGGGAGAACTTGTTCACAGGTTTTATATTGGTTATGAGAGAATTTTAAAAGGCAAGAATCACTCCCCAAATTTGGTTATGATGGAAAGAAAGGAATTATTGAGACTGAAAATTTAAGGTGGAGCTGAGTTGCATGGAGATTAAAGAAATTTTTTTCTGGGGCATCCTGAGCTTGAAATGTCCATTAAACCCCCAAGAGGAGGTACTGAACAGACAATTTGTTATTCCAGTCTGAATTATTGGGAAAAGGTGTGAACTGGAGTTCAGATTACAGCCTGCTGAAGGTTCAGATGATTGTTAGCATTTTGTCACAACTTTTTTTTTAATTAAGGTATGTACATTGTTTCCTTAGATACTATTGCTCACCTAATATATTACAGAATAGTGTAAACATAATTTTATATGCAGTTGAAATAAAAAAATTTATGTAATTCAGATTTTGTGTTATTTTTTATGTTGGTGGTCTGGAACCCAACATTTAATATCTATAATGTATGCCTGTGTGCTATGTCTTGATTATCTCTTGTCAGAGTTTTTGACTAAATTGTATTTTGTCTGATCCTAGTATAGCTATCCCAGCTCTTTGTTGGTTACTATTTTCATACAATAGCTATTTCTGTCTTTCATGTTCACATTATTTATGTCCTCACCTAAAGTAAGTTTCTAGTTCAGAACATATAGTTGGGTCCTAGATTTTTCTAAATTCATTCTGCAAATCTTCCTTTTAATGTGAAAATTTAAGCCACTTACATTTAATGTACAGTTATGAGACACACAACATTCTGATAAAGGATGAAACACAGAAACAATGGTGGCTTACCCCAGTTAAGTAAGTGCTATCCCTGGGATTCAAGGTTGACTCAACATACACAAGTTAAAAATGTGATTCATCACATTAACATAACTAAAGACAAAAACCACATAATCATCTTCATAGATGCAGAAAAGGCTTTTGATAAAATTCAACACCACTTCATGTTAAAAACTCAATAAACCAGATATTGAAGGAATGTGCCTCAAAATAATAAGAACCATGTATGACAAGTCCACAGTCAATATCATACTGAACGGGCAAAAGATAAAAGCACGCCCTTTGAAAAGTGGCACAAGAAAAGGATGCCGTCTGTCACCATGCCTATTCAACATAGTATTGGAAATCCTGGTTGAGAAATAAAGGGCATTCAAACAAGAAGAGAGAAAGTAAAACTACCCGTGTTGGCAGATGACATGATTCTGTAGCTAGAAAACCCCCTAGTCTCATTCCAAAAGCTTTTTAACAAACTGATAAACAACTTAAGTCTCAGAACACAAAATCAATGTACAAAAATCACTAGCATTTCTATACACCAACAACTGTCAAGCCAACAGCCAAGTCAGAAACACAATCCCATTCACTGGGATTGCCATAAAAAGAACAAAATGCCTATGAATACATCTAATCAGGAAGAGAAAGATCTCTACAATGAGAACTACAAAACACAGCTCAAAAAATCAGAGATAAAACAAACAAATGGAAAAACATTCTACGCTCATGAATAGAAAAAATTAATATCATTAAAATGGCCATACTTCCCAAAGCAATTAATAGATTCAGTGCTATTCCTATTAAACTACCAATGGCATTCTTCACAGAACTAGAAAAGAACTATTTTAAAATTCATATGGTACCCAAAAAGAGCCCAAATAGCCAAGGCAATCAAAGGAAAAAGAACAAAGCAGGAGGCATCACACTTCAAACTATACTACAGGGCTACAGTAACCAAAACAGCATGGTACTGATACAAAAACAGACAATATAGACCAAAAGAACAGAGCAAAGAGCCCAGAGGTAAGGTCACACACCTACAACCATCTGATCTTCAATGAAGCTAAGAAAAACAAGCAATTGGAAAAAGATTTCCTATTTCACAGGTGGTGCTTTGATAACTGGCTAGCCATATTCATATGATTTAAATCAGACCCCTTCCTTACACCATATTCAAAAATGAACTGAAGGTGGATTAAAGACTTAAATGTAAAACCCCAAATTATAAAAACCCTAGAAGACAAGGCAATACCATTCTGGACACAGGGACAAGCAAAGATTTCATTACAAACACACTAAAATCAATTTTTATAGTATATATTTTAAAAATATATAATAATTGAAAACAAAAATGAGCAGGAGTAGCCATTCTTATATAAGTTGAAAGTGACTTCAAACTGAAAACAGTAGAAAAACACAATCTATCCTAAATATGTATGCATTCAACTCTGAAGCATCCAGATTCATGAAATAAATACCACTAGACATATGAGAAAACATTTGCTGCTATACTTCCACACTGCATAGATAACACCTGACAGGTCATCAAGGCAGAAAGTCAAAAAGAAACTTCAGATATAAACTAGCCTCTAGATGAAATGGATCTAATGGGTATTTACTGTACATTATACACAACAACCAGAGTATATATTTTTCTTATCTCTGCATGGAACATTCTGCAAAATCAACCATATGCCTGACCACAAAGCAAGTCTCAATAAATTCAAAAAATTGATGTTATATCAAGTATCTTCTCGGTCCATAAGAGAATAAATTTAGAAATCAATACCAAGAGGAATTCTCAAAATGATACAAGTACATGGAGACTTAAAAACTTGTCTTCAATGACTTTTGGGTAAACATTAAACAAAGGCATAAGTCAAAAACATATTTTGAAAACAATGAAAATAGAGACACAACTTACCAAAACTTCTAACATACAGCAAAAGCAGTACTAAGAGGTAAGTTTAGTGGTAAATGTCTACATCAAAAAGACAGAAATAGGCCAGATGTGGTGGCTCATGCCTGTAATCCCAGCACTTAGGGAGGCCAGGGTGGGTGGATCACAAGGTCAGGAGTTTGAGACCAGCCTGGCCAAGATGGTGAAACCCCATCTCCACTAAAAATACAAAAATTAGCTGGGTGTAGTGGCGGGTGCCTGCAATCCCAGCTACTCGGGAGGCTGAGGAACGAGAATCACTTGAACCCAGGATGCAGAATGTGCAGTGAGCTGAGATCGTGCCACTTCACTCTAGTCTGGGCAATAGAACAAGAATCCATTTCAAAAAAAAAATGACAGAAACATCTCAAATTAATCACCTAATATCACACGTCTAAGAACTAGAAAAGAAGAACAAATCAAACCCAAAGCTAGCAGAAGAAAAAATAAGAAACATTAGAGGAGAACCAAATGAGATTGAGACTAAAACAATGATGCCAGAATCAAAGAAATTAAAAATGTGTTATTTGAAAGGTTAAACAAAATTATAGACTACTAGTTATATTAACCAAGAAAGAGAGAAAATTCAAATGAGCAAAATCAGAAATGACAAAGGCAACATTGCAACTGTTAGAACAGAACACAAAAACTAACAAATATTACTATGAACATCTCCATGCACACAAAATAGAAAACCCAAAGAAAATGATTTAATTTTGGAAATACATAAGTTTTCAAAATAGAACCAGAAATAAATAGAAATTCTAAACACACCAATAATAAGCAAACACATTTAATCAGTAAAAGAGCAAGAACAAAGAAAATCCCAGGACGAGATGGATTCACAGCCAAATTTTATGAGATGTACAAAGATCCAAAACAAACCTTCCTGAAGCTATTTCATGATATTCCTCATTATAGGAAACAAGTGTCACCTTGATACCAAAATCAGGCAACACGACTAAAAATGAAATCTAAAGGCCAATATCCCTGATGAACATGGATGCAAAAATTCTCAACAAAATACTACCAAACTGAAACCTAGAGCACCTCGAAGAGATAATTTATGATCAAGTAGGTTTTAATGCAGGAATAAAAGATGTTTCAACATTCATAAATTAATAAATTTGATTCACCAAATAACCAAAATTTAAAACACAAACCATATGATCATCTCAAAAGAGACACAAAAGCATTTCATAAAATCCAACATTTCTTTCTCATAAAACGCTTAACACACTATGTATTGAAGACATATCTCAAAATAATAAGAGTCATACACAACAAACCCACAGCCAACATCTTCCTAATGGGAAGGGAATTGGAAAATTTTGAAAGCATTCCCCCTGTGAACTGGCAAAAGACAAGAATGTCCACTGTCACCACTCTTATTTAACATAGAACTGGAAGTCCTCACCAGAAAACCCAGGCAACAGAAAAAAATAAAAGCCATCCAAGTTGGAAAAGAGAAATTCAAATTATCAATTTTTTCTGATGACATGATTTTATACCTATCAAACTATAATGACTCCTTCAAAGGACTGCTAGACTTGAAGAAAAAAAACTTCAATAAAATTTGAAGATACAAAATCAATGTAGAAAAATCAGTAGCATTTCTAGACACCAATAATGTTGAAGCTAAAACTCAATTAATAACTCCATCCCATTTGCAATAGACAAAAACAAAATATCTAGATATAAATAAAATTAAGTAAGTGAAAGATCTCTACAAGCAGAAATACAAAATACTGATGAAAAAAATCATGGATGAAAAAAATAAAAAGATTACCATGCTCATGGATTGGGAGAATCAATATGATGAAAATGATCATACTGCCCAAAGCAAACTACCGATTCAACGCAATTCCTAACAAACTACCAACATCATTCTTCAAATTACAAAAAAATAAAAAAATTAAAAAAAAACCCTACATTTCATAAAAAGGCAATCCTAAGCAAAAGAACAAAGTCACAGGTATCACTTTACCTGACTTCAAATTATACCAACAGGCTATAGTAACTAAAACATGGTACTGGTACAACAGTAGACACGTGGATAAAATAGAACAGAGAACCTAGAAATAAAGCTACAAACATACAACAAACTGACCTTTGACAAAGTTAAAGAAAAACAAACAATGAGAAAAGGACACTGTAATCATTAAATGGTATTGAGAAAATTGGCTAGCCAAAGCAGAATAATGAAACTAAACCCCTATCTCTTACCATTGGCAAAGTTAAATCAACATGGATTAAGGACCTACAAGGAAGATCTGAAACTATGAATGTCCTAGAGGAAAACCTTGGGAAAACTCTTCTGGACATTGAGCTAGGTCAAGATATAATGATGAAGATGCCAAAAAGGAAATGCAACAAAGACAGAGAAATGGGAATTAAACTAAAAAACTTATGGGCAGCAAGAGAAATAATCAACAGAAAAATCTACAGAAAGGGAAAAATATTTTCAAATTTAGGCTCCAACAAAGGACTTTTATTTAGATTCTATAAGGAACTCAATCCAAGAAGTAAACAAACAATACCATTAAAAACTAGGCAAAAGACATGAACAGACATTCATCAAATGAAGACATACAACCTGTTCACAAATATACAGGAAACTGTTCTTAATACTCATCCAAAAAATGCAAATTAAAAACACATTGAGATATCATCTTGCACCAGTCAGAATGACTATTATTAAAATGTCAAAAAACAACAAATATCAGTATGGATGTGGAAAGAAGGCAAAATGTGCATATACATACTAATATGCATATATATACACTAAATGTACATACATATACTAAGCATATATGCTTATGGAATATTAAGCATCCTCTAAAAAGAGTGAAATTATATCCTTTTCAGCAACATAGATGGAACTAGAAGATATTATTCTAAGTTAACTTAGAAACACAACAAAATACCACATACTCTCATTTATAAGGGGAAGCTAAGCAATAGGTACACATGGGCATAAACATGGAAACAGACATCAAGTACTTCAAAAGGGAGAAAGGTGGAGACAGGGGCAAAGGTTACAACACTTCCTATTGGGTACAATGTTCACTATTTGAGTGATGTGTACACTAGAGGCCCAAACCTCACCAGTATGTAACGTGTCTATATAACAAACCTACACCTGTGCCTATTTAATCTAAAATGATTTAAGATTTTAATAAGAAATAAAAATCAGAAAGTCTTTCTTTACTAATATCAATGCCGGTAATTCTTCACAGTTTCTGTCAGCTTATTTTCTTACTCATAATGAATGTTGTCTTCCTGTTTCTTTGTAGCTTTATTGTTTTTATTGCACATTTGAAAAACAGCCACATTTCACAATCTATATTATTTCTGTGTCATGACAATAATCAGCTAATATGCTTGGCATATTCTTAGTCTCAGCGTCAGCTCTACATGAAAACTTAAGGTCTTCTCAGTTCTTTTCTGAATATGCATCTGCCTAGACTCTGTGTGCCCTATTTGATTTCTCCAAATGCCCAATGGCTTTTGAATACCTTATCATGTCAAAAATTCACAGCTCAGCTTCTCCTCAGTGCCGCAGATGGCCTATTGTATGTCTCTTCCCCTAATCTCTTGCCAGTGGCATCTGTGCATCTATCGTCACCCTGCATCTCTACTGAGCCACTCTATAAATAAATGAGTTTATTTTAGTTCATTTCAGATTTTTTTTTGATAATTCCATGGGAGATTTGAGAGCTTTCTAATCCACCATCCTGCTGATGACACTCTGTGTGAAAATTTTAAATGACTCTATTATATTCCATTGCTTCAATGTGTAGTCATTTACCTAATTATTTTCTTTTATTGTTTCTTTTAGGAAGAAGTGAATAGAAGCAAAGAGGGTGTTGCAAATCAAAAGCACATAGAGATATCATCTTATACCAGTCAGAATGGCTATTCTTAAAATAGCCAGTTGTCAGACAACAACTGATATTGGTGTGGATACTTCAGAGATGTTAATTTTTTTTTTTTTTTTTTTTGAGACAGCCTTGCTCTGTCGCCCAAGCTGGAGTGCAGTGGCCCAATCTTGGCTCATTGCAACCTCTGCCTCCTGAGTTTAAGCAATTCTCTCGCCTCAGCCTCTGAGTAACTGGGATTACAGGCATCTACCACCACGCCCGACTAATTTTTGTATTTTTCATGGAGACAAGATTTCACCATGTTGGCCTTGGCTGGTCTCGACCTCCTGACCTCAAGTAATCCTACCGCCTTGGCCTCCCAAAGTGCTGGGATTACAGACATGAGCCACTGCCCCCAGCCTAATCATCATTTTCTAATCTGCCCTCCAACAGGAGAAACAAGTAAAATTATGCCATCTGAGGATTATTCACCAATTTAATTACTTTTTTCTTTATAATATTTAATAAGATCACAAATTATATAAAATAATTATCAGTTTTTTGGGAAGTTACTTTTGCTGGTTTCTTATAAAACTGGATGGAAAATACAAACACTATTTAAGCACTCTTTGCATATTGCAAATGATGTCCAAAGTCCAAACACTGTTAATAATTAATACTCCAATAAACATCGTGTCAGAATTTTTCTTTTCCCTTTGAACCTTTGCAGGATTGCCACATCATGAGCACTGCACCTCCATCAGGAATGAAAATTCCTACTACAATTAAAAGAAAGAAGAAATAAAATTAATTTGCTGATGAAAAATGTAAAAAGAGAAATTTTCTTTGATTTTGTTTCTTTATTGAGAGTCATCATTTTAAAAAAAAATGCTCACTAGTCATTCTTTTGAATACTGTCTGTGTGAAAGATGTAAGATGGTTGATTATTTCAAATGACAGAAGATAAAGATGAGATATCATCATGGCATTAAAAACGAGATTTGTAGCTGGAGTTATTTTATAGTCTAACATGATCACCAATCATTCTATAAATCTCTTGGATGAGTTTATTATATATAGATAGATGGATTCTGAAGAGAAAATTTCACTTTAGAAAAATATTTTATTTTCACTATATAATAATGTACTTAAAAATTCTCTTTGATAAGAAACAAGTGAACCAGATTCAATTTTCTTCACATCTTGTATAATACACTGTCACTTGCTTCCTCCTGCATTTCATTGATTAGCCCCAGGGAGCAGTGCAGCATTGCCTGCCCATTGTTTATATAACCCCTGGATATAAATACCAGATGTTGATAAAGGAAACAGGATCTGCTTAGTGAAAGAAGTGACATGCAATGGATCCCAAATATCAGCGTGTGGAGCTAAATGATGGTCACTTCATGCCCGTATTGGGATTTGGCTCCTATGCACCTCCAGAGGTAATAATCATATTTTCAGCATTGAGCATTTAAAAGAGCAAAGCTAGAATAAGTGGACGATGACCTGGGTTGTTCAGCTTTGTGTTTCCATTACTCTGCGTGACTCATCTGGTCTGTCTTACTAGGCTAGAGCTATTCTATGTTCAAAGAGAAAAGGTAGTCAATGTTTGTTTTGCACTGAGGTCTACCATACAGTAATTTACTGCTTATTTTGTACACTGTTTTTATCCGCTGTTTCTGTGTATTGCCCAGCTTGGCAGAATATATAAAACTCAACAGTGAAGAACACTGCCTGGTAGTTCCCTTTGTAGGAGATGACTGCAGTGAGAATGGTTTATTTCTGTGGTTGAAGAAATCTTTTATTCTTCCACTAGACATGATCAAAAGAAACCTTTGTGGCAACAGTGCCTAAAGATGGGGTGTATGAAAACTGTTGGGATAGTATGGCTGAGCTGCCGCATGGCCTTGAGCATGACACAGGAATATTGGTCCTGGACTTAATACCCTGTACAACTCTCAACTCTAGGAAAATTACCTGACAGGAAAAATAACTTTAAGAAATTCGTATCAAAATGATAGGGGTGGTCCTCTGACACGGAAGTGGGCAAAATGGAGACTTTTTTTCTAGACTGAGCTATTTCTACATTGGAAGAAAACTTGTATTCCAAGACTACTAAGTGTGTTAATAAGGACTAGTCACATAAAATTTGTGTCTACATTTGATCAACTATATGTTGTAAGAATTTACAGAGAAACACCCTGAAGACCATCAACAGGAGTGGTTCACTTTGTAATGCAAACTGGTATGAAGAGGAAGTAAGGAAAAACATGACACAGAAGCTCTAGCCTTGGTAAACCTTGAATGCTTGCACAGCAAAGAGAAGATCAGGGCTGGTATAGGGGAAGGCAGTGAGACTTGGTATCTAGTTCCTTTTGATTTCACTAGAAAAACAAAGCTTCCAAAATACTTACATTAAAATAGAAAATTGTTTCATTTATGGTTTTGTCATTTAAAAAATATACCTTTAAAATCTTTATCCAAATTTGGTAGATAAGTCAATAATTTTAAATTTCACTGAAATTATATCATTCCTAAAAGAGCTGATCTTATTTGTTAGGGATAAAGTGTACTTCACTAATCTCTCACAGGTTGCAGTTAATTTCTCAGGTATAAATCTACATACTTGGAGTATATGTCTTTACTCCTAGTATTTAGTTCTGTCATGCACACAGAATGGCTAATGGCTGTGTAGAAAGGAGTTAGCACAATAGACTGCCACCCATAGATGCACCTGTTTTCAAAGTTGGAGCCTGGCTGGTATCTGAGAAGTTGAATTTCTCACCCTTTCCTAACTGATAAAGGGTGCTGTCTATAATTAACTGGTTGTACAAAGTGTAGGGTTTCTGTATACCTGCTTTCTTTACAAGACTGGAAGTTTGCTGGGTGCCATACAGACTGGGTCAATGTAACCAGCACCCAGTTAAAATCTTGGGAACTGAGTCTCCAAATAGCATCCCTTGTAGTCAACATTGCTGGAGGAAGTCAGTGTGTTTCCTGCAACGTCACTGAGAGACTAATCATAGGAACTTACACTGTATTCTTACCATAATTTCTTCCGTGTGCCTTTTTCCATGTGTTAATTTCACTATATTAAAGAATAATTAGAAGTGGGTATGCAGTGACTCATGCCTGTAATCCCAGCACTTTGGTAGGCCAAGCCAGATGGATCCCTTGAGCTCGGGAGTTTGAGCCTGGGTAACAGTGAAATCCCCTCTCTACCAAAAATACAAAAACTTAACCGGGCATCATGGTGCCTGTCTGGTCCTAGCTATTTGGGAAGCTGAGGTGGGAGGATCACTTGAGCTCAAGGTGAAGAAGGTGGGGGTGGGGGCAGATTTTGTAGTGATCCAAGGTTGTGCCACTTTATACCAGCCTGGGTGACAGAGTGAGACTGTCTCAAATAATAACTATAAGTTGAGTCTTGTTAATTTTTCCAACAAATGACTAAATCTGAAGTTTTTGTTGGGAAACTTCACGCTAGTGATTAACCAGTAATTGCCTGGGACTGAAGAGGTCCAGGGATACCTAATCTTTATTACTAACTAGAAAAGACTAAAGCAAATTGGGATGGGTTTATCACTCCACATGTAGAACTAACCCAAGACACGAGGATAATGTGATTTTTGTGAAGGTCATTGCTGGTGCCTGAACTACTGATACGGAAGTGCTGGGAAGGGAAGAGCGTGGTCTTTTTAAATTATACAGAAGCGGGGAAGGGAAGTGCTGGGTGGAGGAGGATGTGGTCCCTGGCTAGGGCTCCACCTCCAGGGACCTAGGTGAGGACAGGCATTTTTGTTTTCCTGCCCAAATGTTGCATTTCCCAAGACCACCCTGGCCTGCCATGCCCACATCCTGTGCCTGTAAAAACCCCAAATCTTAGAAAGGCAGAGACAGAACCGGATGGACTTTGAGAGGAGCACATCGGCAGAGGAACACACACAGGCAGCCGGACATCTAGAGAAACGCACCAAAAGGCACCAGCACGCCAGCGGGCCACCTACTGGCAGAAGCAGAATGATGCTGAATTTGACTAGGGCAGTCAAAAGACAATCCAGGCTGCTGATAGGGGAAAACGTTCCTACTCCATCCCCTTGACTTCCCCCACGCTACCTCCACTCTCCACTCAATAAAACCCTGCACTCATTCTCCAAACCCAGGTGTGATCCGATCCTTCCGGTGGACCAAAGCAAGAATCCAGGATACAGAAAGCCCTCTGTCCTTGCAGCAAGGTAGAGGGTCTAATTGAGCTGGTTAACACAAGCCTGTAGATGGCAAAACTAAAAGAACAAAACTGAAAGAGCACCCTGTAACACACGCCCACTGGGGCTTCAGAAGCTGTAAACATCCACACCTAGACACTGCTGCGGGCTCGGAGCCCCACAACCTGCCCCCATCTGTATGCTCCCCTAGAGGTCTGAGCAGCAGAACACTGACCACACTCCCATCGCACACCCTGTGAGGACAAAGGAACTTTTCCTGTTTCACTACCTCTCAAGCACATTAATCACCAAATACTACTTTCCGTTCCTCCTTCAGGTTCCGAGGAGCAGAGTTGTGGAGGTCACCAAATTAGCAATAGAAGCTGGCTTCCGCCATATTGATTCTGCTTATTTATACAACAATGAGGAGCAAGTTGGACTGGCCATCCGAAGCAAGATTGCAGATGGCAGTGTGAAGAGAGAAGACATATTCTACACTTCAAAGGTACTGTGCCTATGATGAGCATGCATGCACATGTATTTAATGTGATAGTGTGGAGATGACAATTCTGTAACTGGTTCAGTAGTTGTGGGTGAATTGTGCTTATTAGTTCCAATTTATTCACACATATTCATGTATTAAAACTGAAATAAAAGGCAGAGAATGATGATGCCTTTCTCATCATTATTGTGTTCAAATTTATTACTTGAAAGTTACTTTAGGTTTTGAGCCTCAGCTCAGTGTAATATTTTTATGAATTTATATTTTAATTTCAATGGGTTTGGGGGTACAAGCGGATTTTGGTTACATGAATCAATTCTATAGTAGTGATTCTGAGATTTAAGTGAAGCTGTCAGGCAATCACTGGACATTGTACTCAATATGTAGGCTTTTATCCCTTACCTTACTCCCAACCTAACCCACACTGAGTCTTGAAAGTTCATTATATAATCTGTATGTCTATACATCCTCATAGCTTAGTTCCCACTTAAAAGTGAGAATGTACAGTGTTTGGTTTTCCATTCCTGAATTAGCTTACTTAGAATAATGGTCTCAAGCTCCATCCAAGTTCCTGTGAAATATATTATTTCATTCCTTTTTATATACACACTATTCAATGATGTCTATATATACTACATTTTCGTTATTCACACATTGGTTGATGGGCACTTGGGTTGGTTTCATATTTCTGCAATTGTGAATTGTACTGCTATAAACATGTATGGGTATGTGTCTTTTTCATATAATGACTTTTCTTTTTGTTAGATACCAGTATTGGGACTGCTGAATCAAATGGTAGATCTACTTTAAGTTCTTTAAGGAATCTCCATACTGTTTTCCATGATGATTATACTCATTTACATTCCTACCAGCAGTGTAAAAGTGCTCTTTACTATATTCATGCCAACTTCTGTTTTTTCAACTTTTTAATTATAACCATTCTTGCAGAAGGTGGTGTGATATTGTGATTTTAATTTGTACTTCCCTGATTATTAGTAATGTTGAGCACTTTTTCATATGTTCATTGGCTGTTTGTATACTTCTTTTGAGATTTGCCCACTTTTCAACAAAGTTGTTTTTATCTTGGTGACTTAAGTTCCTTGTAGATTCTGTATAATAGTCCTTTGCTGGATGCATAGTTTGCAAACATTTTCTCCCATTCTGTAGGTTGTCCGTTTACTCACATAATTATTTCTTTTGATGTGCAGAATCTTTTCAGTTTAATTAGGTCTCATTTATTTTTGCTTTTTGTACATTTGCATTTTGGGGTCTTAGAGATAAATTCTTTGCTGATGCCAACGTACAGGCCAATGTAAAGAAGAGTTTTTCCAATGTTATCTTCTAGAATTTTTATGGTTTCAGGTCTTAGACTTAAGTCTTTGATCCATCTTGAGTTGGTTTTTGCATACGGTGAGAGATGGCTTCCAGTTTTATTCTTCTACATGTGTCTTGACAGTTGTCCCAGCACCATTTATTGAATAGGGTTATTTTCCTTAATTTAAATTGTTTGCTTTGTCAAACAAAGAGTATTTGGCCTAATTTCTGGGTTCTCTGTTTCATTGATCTAAATTTCTATTTTTTATACCAGTACCATGCTGTTTTTGTAACTATAGTCATGTAGTATAATTTGAAGTCTGGTAATATAATGCCTCCAGATTTCTTCTTTTTGCTTAGTATTGCCTTGGCTATTGAGGCCCTTTAGCGGTTTCATATGAATTTAGAATATGGTCATTTTCATACTATTGATTCTATCCATAAGCATGGGATGTGTTTCCATTTGTTTATGTATCATTTCTTTTAGCAGTGTTTGGTTAAGCATATTCCTAGGCATTTTATTTGCAGCTGTTGTAAATGGAATTCTTAATTCAACTCTCAGCATGGTTGTTGTTGAATAGCAGTGCTACTAATTTCTGTAAACTGATTTTGTAACCTGAGACTTTATTGAATTTGTCAGATAGGGGAGCCTTATTGGATGAGGCTTTGGGGTTTTGTAGGTATATGATCATATTATTAGCAAACAGCAATACTTTGGCTTACTCTTTTCCAATTTGGATGCCCTTTATTTTTTTGCCTTGCCTGATTACTCTGGCTAGGACTTCCAGTACTACGTTTAACAGAAGTGGTAAAAATTGGGTATCCTTCTCTTGTTCCAGTTCTCAGGGGAATGCTTTCAATTTTTCTCCATTCAGTATGATGTTGGCTATGGATTTGTTATACATGCTTTTTATGCCTAGTTTGTTGAGGGTTTTTAATCATAAATGGATTCTGGATTTTATTAAATTTTTTTTGCATCTATTGAGATGATCATATGGTTTTGGTTTTTAATTCTCTTTGTGTGATATATCATATTGATTGGCTTGTGTATATTATAGCATTCCTGCACCCATGGGATGAAACTCATTGATCATGATATATTTTTGATGTGCTGATGGACTTGGTTAGCTAGTATTTTCTTGAGGATTTTCACATCTGTGTTCATCAGGGAGATTGGTCTACAGTTTTCTTTTTCTGCTTTTTGTTTTTGTTATGTCCTTTCCTGGTATTGGTATTAGGGTGATGATGGCTTCATATAATAATTTAGGCAGGATTTCCTCTTTCTCTATATTTTTGAATAGTTTCATTAGGATTGGCACCAATTCTTCTTTGAATGTCTGGCAGAATTCAGCTGTGAATCCACCTGAACCTGGACTTTTTGGTGGCAATTTTGTTGTTGTTGTTGATTCAATCTTGCTGCTTCTTATTGGTCTTTTCTGGGTTTCTGTTTCTCCCTGATTTAATCTAGAAGGGTTGTATGTTTCCAGGAATTTATCCATTTACTCTAGATTTTCTAGTCTGTGCACATAAAGGCTTAGTTGTCTCAAATGATTGTTTTGTATTTCTGTGGTATCATTTGTAATGTGTCCAGTTTCATTTCTAATTGAGCGCTTATTTCGATCTCTCTTCCTTTGTTGATTAATCTAATGGTCTCAATTTTGTTCATCTTTTCAAAGAACCAGCTTTTAGCTTCATTGATCTTTTGTAATTTTTTTATTTCAATTCATTTAGTCCTGCTCTGATCTTCGTTATTTCTATTCTTCTGCTAGCCTGGGGTTTAGTTTCTTCCTGTTTCTCTAGTTCTTGGAGGTGTGACATTAGATTGTGAATTTGTGCTGTTTCAGACTTCTTGATTTAGGCATTTAAAGTTATGAACTTTCCTCTTAGCACTGCTTTTGCTGTATCCCAGAGGTTTTGATAACTGTGTAAATATTATAATTTATTTCAAAAAATTGTCATTTTGATTTTGTTAACCCACATTCAAGAACAGACTAATTTCTATATATTTTTGTATTTTTGAGGGTTCCTTTCAGAGTTGATTTCTAGTTTTATTCCACTTAGTTCTGAGAAGATACTTGATATAATTTGGATTTTCTTAAATTTATTGAGACTTGTTTTGTGGCCCATCATATGATCTATCTTGGAGAATGTTCTATGTGCTGATGAGAAGAATGTATACTCTGCAATTGGTGGGTAGAATGTTCTGTAGACATCTGTTAAGTCCATTTTTTAAGAGTACAATTAAATCCATTGTTTGATTTTCTGTCTCAATTATTTGACTAGTGCTGTACAGTAGAGTATTGGGTCCCCCACTATTATTGTGCTGCTATCTTATTTATTAGGTCTGGTAGTAATTGTTTTATAAATCTGGGACCTCCAGTGTTAGGTGCATATAAATTCAAGATTATAATATCTTCTTGTTGGATTGATTCATTTGTCATTATGTAATGACCTTGTTTTTTTTTTTTTTTACTATTTTTGCCTTAAAGTCTATTTTGTCTGATATAAGAATAGCAACTCATGCTCACTTTTGGTTTCCATTTGCATGGAATCTTTTTTTCACACTTTTACCTTGAGTTCATACAAATCCTGATGTGTGAGGTGAGTCTCTTGAAGACAGAAGGTATTTGGTTTGTGGTTTATTTTCTATTCTGCCATTCTGCTTCTTCTAAGTGGAGCACTTAGGCCACTTATGTTGAATGTTAATATTGAGGTAGGAAGCACTGTTCTATTTATCATTTTAGTTATTATATACTTTGGTTTTTTGTTGTGTTATTGTTTAATAGGCTTTGTAAGTTTTGTGCTTTCAGGAGATTCTACTGGGTGCATAATGAGCTTGTTTCCAGATTTGTAACTCCTTATAGAATTTCTTGTAGTGCTAGTTTAATAGTGGCAAATTCCTTAAGCATTTGTCTGAAAATGACTTTCTCCTTCATTTACGAGATGTAGTTTTGCTGGATACAAAATTCCTAGCTGATAATTATTTTAAGGGGGCTAAAGATAGGATCTCAATCCCTTCTAGCTTGTAAGGTTTCTGCTGAGAAGCCTCCTGTTAGTCTGATAGATTTTTCTTTGTAAGTTACTTGATGCTTTTGTCTCACGGCGTTTAGAATTATTTCCTTCATATTGACTTTAGATAGCTTCATAACCTTGTGCCTTGGTGGTGGTATTTTTGCAATGAATTTCCCAGGATTTCTTTAGCTATCTAAATCTCTAGCCAGGCCAGGAAAGTTTTCCTTAATTATTCCAAATAACTCAATCAAATTTACAAGAAAAAAAAAACAACCCCATCAAAAAGTGGGCAAAGGATATGAACAGACACTTCTAAAAAGAAGACATTCATACAGCCAACAGACACATGAAAAAATGCTCGTCATCACTCGCCATCAGAGAAATGCAAATCAAAACCACAATGAGATACCATCTCACACCAGTTAGAATGGCAATCATTAAAAAATCAGGAAACAACAGGTGCTAGAGAGGATGTGGAGAAATAGGAACACTTTTACACTGTTGGTGGGACTGTAAACTAGTTCAACCATTGTGGAAAACAGTGGTGATTCCTCAAGGATCTAGAACTAGAAATACCCATTTGACTCAGCCATCCCATTACTGAGGATATACCCAAAGGATTATAAGTCATTCTGCTATAAAGACACATGCACATGTATGTTTACCGCGGCACTATTCACAGTAGCAAAGACTTGGAATCAACACAAATGTCCATCAGTGACAAACTGGATTAAGAAAATGTGGCATATATACACCATGGAATACTATGCAGCCATAAAAAAGGATGAGTTCGTGTCCTTTGTAGGGATATGGATGCAGATGGAAACCATCATGCTCAGCAAACTATTACAAGAACAGAAAACCAAATACCACATGTTCTCACTCATAGGTGGGAAATGAAGAGCTCACCTGCCAGGCTGACAGGACAGCTATCCACCTCCCAGCCTCTTCTGTCCCAGTGTTCTGGATATTGAGATCAGACAGGCACCACTTTTCGTCTGTAGGAACGCAAATGTTCCAAGTAGGGAGAAATCATGACTGCTGCTCACGGAAGCCTGCACCTGGGAAGTGCACCTCCTGTGGGGATGCAGTCATGCTGAAATGTTCCAGGAAGGCTGGCTATAGGTATGCCAATGCTGAGCTCCTCTGGGAGAAGTCCTAGCTTTGTCTGCAGTGATGGACAAGAGGGGAAAGACCACCCCTTCTCTAAGACCTTTCATGAGCACCAAGGCTGCTTGACTGTTGTGAGTAGAGGTTTAGACTTTCCCTACTGAACCCAGCACTACAATTGTGTGTCTGCTGAAACTTGCCACCTATGGAAAGATGTGAGACTCGAGGCCTGCTCTCTGGATTATTTTGTTCCATGGAATGTTCCCTTGATGTGATGCTGTCCCCTTACCCTGAGAGTAGGAGTTCCTGAGAGCCAGACTACAGTGATTGTTATTGCTCTTCTGGGTCTAGCCACCCAGTAATGAGGTTGCCTCACTCTGGATTAGTGCTGGGGAATATCTGCAAGGGATTTGGTGATGTGGCCTGTCTTCAAGTCTCCCAGCAGTGGGTACCAGCTCCAGCTGTCATGGGGAAGGCAGGGAAGTGACATAGACTCTGAGATGCCTTGATTATAGAAAGCCCTGATGTGCTGGCTTTCTCAAATGTTGGTTATAATAGTAGCAAACTTGTCCCGTGGCCACACTCAGGACTTCTGTCTGGTCAGGTAGTTGCAGGCAATGGTGGAAGCTGAGATCATGCACAAGTTTTCTCCTACCTGGGTGCAGTGTTAGTCTACCTAGATATTCTGTGATGAACTGTGTTGGTTGGCCTCCAACCAAGAGATGGCACTTGCAAAAGAGCACCAGCTGTGGTGGTAGCAGTGAGATTTGAACTTCCCTTATGTTGCCCTGGGGAGGTATTCTGGTTTCTCAGGTGACGGGCAGGGCCATAAATTTTCTAAAAATTTATTGTGTGTTACGCTACCAGGGTGGGTGGAGGGGCACAACCAAGTTTGGTCAGGGTTAGGCAAGTATGCACTCTGACTTTCTGGAGACTAGCTACAGCTGCTGTGAGCATCAGGGGATGGTGCTCAGACTACTGGGGTAATGTTCCAAAGGGAAGCATAACTGCCTTTGCTGCACAAAAGCGTTCACACATGGAGTAGGGAGTAGCTAGTGGCAGTAAGCCTCACCAAGATCGCATGCAGTTAGAAGGCAGATCCCAGTTCCACAGTGCTCTAAGAGCACTGAACTAAGTTCCAAGCAGCCTGTGCTCAGAACTCAGACTTGCCATGGGCCATAAGCTTTTCCTGTGGAGATAGCAACTTTGGCTTTCAAGCTATGTCCTGCCCATCCACCTGAAAGGCCAGGTGTGAGGCTTCTGCATTTGTCTGCAGCACACTTCCTGCTTTCCTCCAGAGTTCTGGCCCAAGGAGCTCATCTCTACTCGAGATAATATTAATATCATGAAATTCAGCTGGGAGCCTCTTTCGATCTGTGGCATGTGCCTGAACTCCCCAAGTTTAGATTGACTGACTTCCCTGATGTCCCCTGTGAGATAAAATAAGAAATGGCTTCCTTCAGTCCATGCTGCAGATTGGTAATACCCTTGTGGCACTTGTCACTGCTGCTTCTACTTTATTTCTCACCTCTCCCTAAATCAGCTCTGAGCCTGGGTAGGGTTAAGGCCTTACACCCATGGCCTAAAATTTCAGAGTCCCTGGTGGGGAAGGGTATTCTGGAGGCAGTTTCTCCCCTTCTCACACTCTGGGCACTTAGTTTTTCATCTGTCTCACAGTGTAGGCTGCAGCCTGCCACTTCTTTCAAAGGGTCTGTGGATTCTTTCAGTTTTCCTATTCAGTTACTTCATTGCTTCCTGGAAAAAAGTTTGCATTGTGAATCTTTACACGCTATTCTGTCTTTCCAAGTGGGAGAAGCATGCTAACACTGCCTCTGATCCACAAACTTGGAAACAAAAAACTCAAATCAGGATGGTTTAACCTAGACTACAGATTCACAGAGACCTATAATCATATTTTAGTTTTTCTTATGTGTGGGATGACTTTCTTCAGTATCTTATTATTCTGAATCTCAACTGTCCTTTTCATTGAAAAATGTGGGAGGCAGGGAGATGCAGCATAAGAGAGCCAGCCCTATGAGTATGAAACAACAGATAACAAAAGTATCTTGAATGATGCTCAACACTTGTCAGCATGTAACAAGTTTTTGCTCTTCAGTTTCTAAACAGGAATACTTATTCTTACCCATTGGGTTCAACGGATGAGAAAATTAGACTATTCAAATGCTTCATAATTTCTCTCAAACACAGTTCAGATAATCAGAATTACTACTTGATATCAATTTTTACCTACTGAAAACTTTAATTCCATTGTTCAGTAGTTGTACTAACTATATATTATGCAATATATAATAGCTTTCATATATGTAGGTCATATCAAAATAAAAAAAGTATATTTTTTGCCAGAGATCGTCAGTTTGGAACGCTGAAAAATGTCTAAATATTAGGTGAAGCAAACTAATAAAAATGGCTCATGTTTTTAGTCAACATCAATCCTTTATTTTACCCTGCAGCTTTGGTGCACTTTCTTTCGACCACAGTTGGTCCAACCAGCCCTGGAAAGCTCACTGAAAACACTTCAACTGGACTATGTGGACCTCTATATTATTCATTTCCCAATGGCTCTCAAGGTAAGGAATCTTGAGATCAACTTCTTTCTCTTCTGTTGTCAGCATGACCATCCTTTATGATGATGGTTGAATTAAGCTTCTAAGGAGGATGTAGGTATTATTACATGGGAGAAGAGTCCCAAGTATAATGTCTAACCTGCTTTATTGAATAAATAGTGAAACCTT
>NC_045442.1:126136969-126189593 GCF_002776525.5 Piliocolobus tephrosceles | reverse complement strand
TACACACACACATACATATACATTGCAATGGAGTTTCCCTCTTGTCACCCAGGCTGGAATGCAATGGCTCCATCTTGGCTCACCGCAACCTCCACCTCCCTGATTCAAGCAATTCTCCTGCCTCAGCCTCCTGAGCAGCTGGGATTACAGGCATGCGCCACCATGTCCAGCTAGTTTTGTACTTTTTAGTAGAGATGAGGGTTCTCCATGTTGGTCAGGCTGGTCTCAAACCCTTGACCTCAGGTGATCAACCCACCTCGGCCTCCCAAAGTGCTGGGATTACAGGCGTGAGCCACTGCGCCCAGCCACTATAATTATTATCTTTAGTTTTTTAATTGCAAGACTTTTCACAGCCTGCCATTGGATGTAGTGTGATCCACTGGAGGGATGTTGAAGAAGATGTCACCGGTGTCTCACTTTGTCCTTAGGATTAGGTGAACTTTCTCATGGACACTTGACAGGGAACACACTTGTTCTGAGGGGCAGCTGGGCTGCAGTGGCCGTCGATCGATGAGGCTACAGTGCTTGCATTGACGGAAATCTTTTCTTCATATGAATGACACCCTCCATGGTAAGCACTAGGTCATGAGGGTCTTTGGAAAACACTCAGTGTCCACAAGAAATGTGTTTTGTGGTTAAACACAAAGCTCTTTGTTTACTCAAGGGAAGGTTGTTGATCTCAGCACGTCTTTCAATGCTGCCACCACCCAGCAGTTTCTCAGGACCTACAGAGAGCCATACAACTAAGCATAACTCTGAATATCACCCACTAATTCTGACTCTGCCTCCTTCCCAGGTGGGGAGTTAAAGGCAGAAATGCTTCTCCTTCTTTCCCTTTCCCCTGTGTCTCTCTCCTGAGGCTTTTCTGCACAGCATCACTGCGCAGCTTAACGTCTGTCCTGGGCGTTGGTAATAGTGTGGTACCGTTCACTCCCTCCTAGCATTTGATCACTCATCAGGAGCCCTCACGTCCTGGGGGAAGAAGACAGAGAGTGAGCTTCTGATTTCTTGCTTCTTTTTCTCTTTGCTTCTTCTCTGATATCTCCAAGTTGCAACAGAGGAATAGAAGTGGCATGGCATTCTCCCTAAATCTACTTTGCATGATGGATTTTGTTTCACTTAGAAGGAACATTATACTTTACAGTAAGAGGAAAATATCCTCCATTCTATCAATTCTCCAGCTGGGTCTGCCATAGATAGAGGGAGTTTCACTGTCTAGGGTGAGTCCTCTTTTCCTTGGCCACCACTTCACAGTCAGGAGTCATGAGAAGTTTCCAGAGCTCTGCATGCTCCCAGGAAGCCCCCAAGCCTCAGCTGCCCACTTCAAGGCTCACAGCCTCAGCACCACCAGCTGCCACGATGCCCACAGGATTAGCATCCTTAGGGTCTTTACCTCCATGGACTTCAGTCATCAAAACAGCCCGGGACTCCAGGCTCATTCCCTTGAACTCTCATTCCCTAAAGTTCTTTCCTCTGCTTTTCTGATTATTTCTCATACTGCCTTTAATTCTGAAGCCCTTCTGTTTTTTGGGGTTTTTTTTTTAGTCATCACAAAATTCAAAATCTTCAATTTCCATTAATATTTTCAACCCCCACCCTGTCTGCCTTTTTTCTAATCCAAACTTCTAGTTTCCATGAGGATTCTGTTTCTCCAGCATTGCTGGTAAAGGGAGGCGTGGGCTCTCTCCCACCATCCTCCCAGGGAGCATGGAGGGAGCGCAGGCGTCCTCCTTTCTCCTCACTGCCTCACCTATCCAGTCTCCATTCCTGCTCCCTAGAAACACCTCCCTTCCAAACTTCCTCTCCTTGTGGCAGTCACCTGCCATCCACCCTGTGATCACTTGCTCTGATTTCTTGGCAATTTTAAGACGTGGTTGGGGTACATCGTGCAGTACTACTTCTGCCATCCTTCCTGCTGTTTTCAATATCTTCATAGATATCACATCAATGTTCTGTCCTTTCATCTCCTTGACTGACTGTGTCATAATGTAAATTCTTTCCACCAAAAAAAAAAAAAAAAAAAAACTCGGCAGCCTCTGCTCCACTTCCCTCTACTTTCCACATAATTCCTTGAAAGATTTGCCTACATCCGTGTCCTCCAGTTCCCCACCATCTCTTAAACTCACACCACTGGGGTTTTTGCCCTCATTGTCCTGTGAAAAATGTTCTTGATAAGGTCACCAGTGACTTCCATGTTACAAAATTTAACTGTTATTTCTCAGTCCTTGATTTGCTTAATCTTCCAGCAGCATCTATCAGCATCAGTACTTTATGAGGATGGTGGCAGTGAGGATTGCATTCCTATTTTCCACTCATTCATTCCACAAACATGTACTGAGCATCCTCGGTGATACAGGGTCCTTGCAATGAGAAACTTCTAATCTGTGGAGGAGACAAGCTGTATCTCTAACAACCAAAAATGTGATTGCTGTTTCCTTAATTATAATTTATAGGATTACTTGTGATTCCGTAATTACTATATATTTTCCCTTTTTCCATGTTGTTTTTTCTTTTTTATAATTTGTTCTTAATTGGGTGTCATTAAAGAGTACCTTCTAAGCAGTTAAATGTGCCAGTAGCCATATTAACACAGGGCCACAGAGATGAGTAAGATGAGACATTCACAGTCTCATGAGGCAGATCACAGATTATGCTTAAAGCCTGTGCATATAGGAAGGTTACTTTCCACATTTTTCTCATTGAAAATGTCTTTTCTTGGAAACCTGGTATGGTTTTACAAAAAGAAGAAGGACCTTTCCGATCTATTTTGGAGACTGAGTCTTTATTTTCCTAACTAAAATGATATTTCTCTCTGTTTCTAAACTCTCCTCCAAACTTTGTTCTGTTTGATTAGTCTTCTTTCTCCTCAACCCCGAGATCCTGCTGCAGTTGATCAAATGGAACATCATGTTTGTGAATAAACCAAAGTCAAGGGATGTTGGGTTCCCCAGAGCTGGACTTCAGATGGACAAAGATTACACTGGAGTAAGAGTCTTGCCTTGAAGATCCAGAGAAACTCCAGAGGATCTTAACTTAGTGGAGGCCACTGGGGATACCTCAGTCACTAACACTGAGGGTCTATTAATTTCATAATTCATTTGTCATTCAGTTTGTTGAGATTATATAGCTGAGGAAATGGGAGTTGTGAAGGTAAAGAAAGCCAAGGAAGACAAAAATTTGGAAGAAATAGTTGGTGTCTTAGAAAAGGAATGCCACAGTAAGGAGAAATGTCACTGGACACTGAGGGGAGGCCATGGAAGCAGGGCCCACTGTGAATTCCCTAGGATGTATGCACATTTGCTTTCATGGACCAATGCCTATACAAATATTAAAATTAAGTCTTACATTGCCTTGGTATAGACATGAAGATAGACGAGGCTGGATTTATTATTACATATTCATCATTGTTATATTCTTTTTTTCTTCTGACTTTAAAATAAATTAAAGCTAGAACATTTTCATGGGCTCCTGTAAGTACTATGGGTCATAGACATCGTGCCTTCTATTCTAATAGGCAGTGGCCCTGAGTGCAGGACCCGGCACAGGTAGTAAGAGCATTAAAGAAGTGCATGCATGGCCGGGCACAGTGGCTCATGCCTGTAATCCCAGCACTTTGGGAGGCCGAGGTGGGCAGATCACGAGGTCAGAAGTTTGAGACCAGACTGACCAACATGGTGAAACCCCGTCTCCACTAAAAATATGAAAATTAGCTGGGCGTGGTAGCACACGCCTATAATCCCAGCTGCTCAGGAGGCTGAGGCAGGAGGTTGAACCCAGGAGGCGGAGGTTGAACCTTGAACCCAGGAGGGTTCCTTGAACCCAGGAGGCGGAGGTTGCAGTGAGCTGAGATCGTGTCACTGCACTCCAGCCTAAGCAATAGAGTAAGACTTTGTCTCTGAAAAAAAAAAAAAAAAAGTAGAAGAAGTGCATTCACGATGGTGCAGACATCAGCAGTTTCACTTACAGACTCACATTCCTGTTGGGAATTTGTCAGAGATTGAGCCAAATGAGGACTATAGGGAAGCTCCTGTTTCATACCTATTCCTGAAATCTGGCCTGCCTTCCTGATTTAGGGAAGACGTGTTCCTCTGTTTGCCTGCATATTACAGAAAACAGCCTGTGAAAGAATCTGCAAGCATGACTTACAATTGTAACTTAGCATATCGGAAATTTCTGTTGAGGCCATCAATGGCTTGCATGTCCTCTGGAGTCAACTCAAGGTCAAAAACCTGAAAGGAAGAAAACACATTAACCTTTCCCCAGGACAGCAGTTTCTTCCTGGGAATACAAGGCTTTCAGAGGGCAGAGGCAAGGATGGCAATATGGAAAGTATTTCTGTCCTCATTGGCCTCTAGGTGAGACCTCTTCCCCCTGAGTTCTGCTACCATCCCACCTCCCTCCTGCTCTGCTCCACTTCTAAAAGAAAGACAACTTATCAATCTTAGACATTTCTAGAGAATTGCTTGAGACAGAAAAAAATAAATTCTTTATCCTAAACAAAGGCAAATCTGGACAAAATACCTGCTTCCTTGACTTGACCACACTTGGTGCTTGGTGAGGATTTTCCTTACTCACTTCCCCTGGAACTTGACCCAGTCTTTGACTGTGCAAGCCTTGGAACACAGGACAACCTTGCTCCAAGAATCTGTTGGCCTTAGGAAAGCATTTCCTGATCAATTGTTCTACCACACCACTTGCTCATTGCAGGCCCCCAAATACTATTTCCAGCTGCTACTAAATAGTACCAAATACTACTTTCTTACAAAAAAAAAAAAAAACTTTTTTGAATATATTTATCTTACTTAAGCCAAGAGTTGTTTTTATTTGAAAACACATAACCCCTGATAAAGAATCCCTTAATAGCAAAGAAAAGAGATATTTGGTTTAAAAAAATTAAGTTCATTATTTCATGCAAAAGACAGAAAACTCAGAGCCCTATGTATCTGTCCATCTATGATCTACATATCTATCTAATGTCTCTCTTTCTCTCTCTCTACCTATATCTGCCCATTATCTACCTATCCACCCATACATTTACCCATCAGTGATTCATCTTAAAATATACTCCAAAAGTGACATGGTTGTCACAGGGATATGTATTAACATGTTAAGTTAAATTGAAAAATAAAATACAATAAGTTTTTTTTCTATATTGTAGCAAGATTTAGATTTGCCTATTTGATTTTAGTATAACTTTAAAAATTTAGAGCTACAAAGTTGTGAAACAAATACATTAGAAAATATGCTTCAAATATCATCCTTTGTAATAACTAAACTCATGTTGATTTTTCCAGCTGCCATCTTTACATGGACAACAGCATACATAGTCTTTAAAAATTCTTTTAGAATTCAAAACAAAGTAAATTAAAGACCACTGATTGATTTAATGGATTGGAGTGTATATGAGTAAGTCTTCAGGCAAAATCTTTCTTCATTGATTTACTATTAATAATTTGGTCAGTCTATGAAATTATACCTAGCTTCCCACCTGCCTGGGGCACTGCCAGGGGAAAGGTGATAAAAGATGACCCAGAAGGTGTCACTGCATTTAGGATCTCACAGTCCAGAGAGCATACTGACATCTTAAAGAAAAACAATGTTAAGTTAAAAGGGAAAAGACTCACTAACAGAACCATGCCAGGCACTATTGTGGTGAAAAATGTGCTACGTTGTTCCAGTGGTTATGTATGTATGACATGTAACAAAGCAGGTAATCCTATTTGAGTTTGATCATAAAATACAAATGGAGATTTGTCAGATAGAGGTGGTGAAGGAGAGAAATGAGGGTCCTTAAAGTTATTTACCATGTAGAACTCCTGAAACTCATGAAAATGGTGGGGTTGAAATTTGCTTAGTGTCACACAACTAGTGAGTGGCAAAGTCAGTCCTAGAGGTGATAAACTTTAGAACTGTGAATCCAGTGCTCTCTCTTCATACTCTTCCATCCTGCCCCCCTCCATTAGCACACAGAGGAGAGAAGCATGGGCATGAATGACATGTGGCACATTCCCTCGTGGAAGAGAGATGGCCCAGACCAGAGACCATGGCTCACTTTGGAGCAAAACCACTTGACCTGTACCTGGAAGTTCTCTTTGATTCTCTTCTCAGAGAAGCTCTTGGCCAGGCCCACCACCCCCGGCTGCAGCTGGTAGCGCAGGGCAACCTGGCCTGGGCTTCTATTGTGTTTCTTGGCAATGGATTTCAAGGTTGGCTCCTCCAAGAGATATGGGCTATCTGGGTCCATCCTGGAGAAAAATAACAGATATGAAGAGTATAGATGAAAAATCTAGAGTGTGCTACCCCTTTTGCCCAAAGCCCCAGACAACGAGAGGAGAAGATACAGTATAGTATGTTTCGAAGTGTCTCATAAATATTCATAGAGATTCATTTTCAATTGCGGCAAACTGGAAACAACTAAACTACCCATCAATAGGTGAATGGATAAACAACTTGTGGTGTGCATATGTCCATACAATGGAATATTTTACAGCAGTAAAATGGAAAGAACAGACACTTGCAACTACAGGAATGAATCTCACAGACAGGTTGAGCAAAAGAAGCTACACAAAAGAATATATATGACTTCTTTACACAAAGTACTACAGCAGACAAAAGTAATCTAAGACTGAAAACATTACGAACATAGTAGCCTAGAGGTGGGGAGGAATTGTCTCAGAAGGAACACAAATTAACATTTTTGGGAGAAAGTTTCTATATCATGACAATAATGTGGATTACAAAGTACATTCATTTATCAAAATTGTACAGCTAACATATATGCATTACAGTCTATGTAAATTTCACCTTCAAATCACTTTGAAATTGTATTTGGAGTGGGGTTGGGAGAAGGCAGATATACAAATGAAACAGGAGGGAAGGAATGTTGGTGACATTGAAGCTCAGTGGTGTTACATGGGAATTCACTACACTGTTGTGTTCACTGTTCTATGTTTGACTTTATCTACAATGAAATGCTAAAAGTTTCTTAATCAATAGAGTTGCTGATATAAATTAACTCTTTGATACTCTTATTACCAGTTTGGGTCTCTTTGGGATCCCAGGGCACTGTAGACAACTAGAACAATGTCCTTGGACTTGCAGAACTCCAGGGTTTGCTCTGGTTGAGGTAAGCGTGACATTCCACCTGTAATTTTTCAAGACCAAAAGGTGTCAGAATACATGAGCGAATAACCACATGTAAATTTTAAAATGCTTTGAAGGAATATCTAGTACTATATTAATATAGGTACTGTGTATTTCAGATTGGTCATTTTCCCCATGTACCTTCTGAAATGCCTTCAAATTCCATCATTGGTCATACTAATATGATAACTTATGTATTCTTTTTTAATTAGTGTTTTTAAATGATTAAAATCTCTTGTGCCCAAATTATAGTCTCTACATGACATTTCTACTCAGAGAAACCAAAATTTATTAGAAAAATGGCTAATTCCATTTCTGACTGGGGAAGCTACAAGTTCACCCTAGAACAGCTTACATTCTAAATAGCAAAGAACATTAAAAAAATGAGGCAAGGCAAAGGACCAAGAAGCTCATTTGAAAAGTCTTCTGCTGGTCAAAATGATGGCAAGTTGAGCATCAAAAAGAATAGTAACTACAATGGTTAGGAAAATGACATATTTGTTAAAATTCACAAGTTCAAATGACGTTAACCAAATGTGATCAAATCTTTAGCTCTAACTTTCAATTTACAGAAAGTACAAAAGGAACATGTTAAATTGTATCACATCACTGGATCAACCAGTGTATCCTATACTGAGGAAAACTTTACAGGAATAAAAGCCTTAAGTTTTCATTAGTAAATTGAAGGAAAGAAAGAGGCAGAGTGAGAATGAGAGCCACGGAAGAAGAGGAAGAAGAGAAGATAGAAGAGCAAGAGGAGAAGAAGGAGGAAGAGAAGAAACAGAAGAAGACAGAGGAAGGAGAAGAGGAAGAGGAGGAGGGAAGTTAAAAAAAAAAAGAAGAGAGCAAACTTATTTATTAATAGAGTGATTCGGCCGGCCTCAGTGGCTCAGACCTGTAATCCCAGCACATTAGGAGGCCAAAGCAAGCAGACTACGAGGTCAGGAGTTTGAGACCAGCCTGACCAACATGGTGAAACCCCATCTCTACTAAAAACACAAAAATTAGCCAGACGTAGCGGTGCATGCCTGTAATCCCAGCTACTCAGAAGGCTGAGGCAGAAGAATCGCTTGAACCCGGGAGGTGGAGGTTGCAGTGAGCTGAGATCATGCCACTGCACTCCAGCCTAGATGACAGAGTGCGACTAGGTCTCAAAAAAAAAAAGAAAAGAGTGATTTATGAGACATATCATCCAATTGCAATGTACGGGCCTTATTTCCACATCAATTTAAATGAATCAACTGTAAAAATATGATAAAATTATATTTTAGCACTCATGATATTTAGTAATAGCAAGAAATTATTGCTACTATTTCAAGTGGTATAAAAAGATTCTGGCAATGTTTGAAGATTTAGAGATTTTTTAAAATATTTTCAGATAAAATGATATAATGTCTGCTTCAAAATCATACAGAGGTAGAATTATCTATGTAACATGTTTGGTTGTGAGATAATTATTGCTTAAGTGTGAGGATGGGTACATAAAAAGTAAATGATTATAACGTGAGGGGATATTCAAAAAATTGATTGAAAATGTGCATTACGTAGAAACTATACATGGATTTCAAAAAAATGCACTAAAATAAACTTGTACTAAGTTGTTATGACATGTCTAAACAGGATCTAGTTTGAGGCATTGAGAAAGATAAGACGACTCCCCTATCAGAGAAACATGAATTCTGTTAAATTGAAGAACAAAAATCAAATTTATTGTGAAGCATGGGTGGAAGAATGGTGAAATTATGGACTCTTTACACAAAATTTATGGGCAAAATCCCCTAAAGAAATCAAAGAAGGAACGAGATGATGTTGAAGATGAAGCCCACAACGGCATACCATTCACATCAATTTTCAGGAAAAAACATGTATCTTTCTAGTGCCCTAATTAAAGAAGACCAATGATTAACAGCAGAAATGATAACCAACACCATAGATATCTCAACTGGTTCCGTTTACACTATAGTGACTGAAATATTTAAGTTGAGTGAACTTTCCAATTCATGGGTGATGAAACTGTTGTGGCCAGATGAGCTACAGACAGGAGCAAAGCTTTCCAAGGAAATTTTAGATAAGTGAGATCAAGATCCTGAAGCATCTTCAAAGAATTGCAAAATGAGGTGAAACATGGCTTTGCCAGTACAATCCTGAAGACAAAGCAAAATCAAAGCAATCGCTACCAAGATGTGGAAGTGGTCCAGCCAAAGCGAAAGGAGATTGGTCAAGAAAAAAGGTCATAGCAAGTTTTTTGGGATGCTCAGGTCATTTTGCTTATTGAGTCTCCAGAGGGCTAAAGAAGAATAACAACTGTTTTGAGAAAATTAGCCAGTTTTAGTGTGAAAATACCCACAAAAAGCCTCACCAGGGCCAGGTGCGGTGGCTCACGCCTGTAATCCCAGCACTTTGGGAGGCCAAGGTGGGCTGATCACAAGTCAGGAGATCAAGACCATCGTGGCTAACACAGTGAAACCCCATCTCTACTAAAAATACACAAAATTAGCAGGACATGGTGGTGGTCACCTATAATCCCAGCTACTCGGGAGGCTTAGGCAGGAGAATGGCTTGAACTCGGAAGTTGGAGTTTGCAGTAAGCCGAGATCGCGCCACTGCACTACAGCCTGGGTGACAGAGCGAGACTCCATCTCAAAACAAAACAAAACAAAACAAAAAAGCTTCACCAAAGATTATTTTTCACCATACCAATGCTACTACTCATTTTTTTCATCAAGCAAGGGCAATTTTGCAAGAAATCTGACAGAAAAATCATTAGTCATCCACTTTACAGTCCTGATTTGGCTCCTTCTGAGTTCTTTTTGTGTCTGAATCTTTAAGAATCTTTAACAGAGACTTTTTTTTACAGTTAATAATGCAAAAAATACAGAATACATTGACATGATTAAATTACCGGGACTCTCAGTTATTTAGAGATGAACTAAATGGCTACTATTTGCTATTAGTTCACATATACTTAGCTCATATACTCATAAGCATATACTTATGCTTTAAAAACTATACTGAATTTGGTAAAGCTTGTGTTGAAAAATAGTTGATATCTTTATTAACATCTTTTAATTCCATTTTTCCATGAACTTTTTGAACTCATATTCTCTATATCATTTTTAAAAATTTTACAAAAATAAAAACTTTTAAAAGTAATAAAAGAAATATTTTTATGTTAGATAAAAGAAAAAATACCAGATCACCTAGAATTTTACCAGAACCATGTAGCAACCTCTAATCATTTTGTATGCTTAATTTTAGTCATTTTTGTTGTTCTTAGATGTTAAATAATTGTTAGATGTTAAATAATTTAAAATTAACATATACACTGAATAGTATAGATTAACATATTTTATAAGAATCCTGATTTTATTCATTTATTCTCCCTTCCTCCATATTCAGCTTCTGTGCCCCAGAAGAAGCCAGTTACACTTTTGTGTCATGAACTTACTTTCTCTTACATTAATTGGTTTATGAAAGGTACATTATGGTGTTCAAGCCAAAGACACATGAGAAAAAAATTGGTAGAAAACTTCTGTGAAAATTATTCTTCTGTCTTTAGAAACAGCCCCAGAAAACCCTCTCTGCTGTGCTGAACATGAATGAGGAGACCTATCCCCCAATTGCTATTAGGAGCCATTCTGAAGCTATAAAACATGGAGCACAGACAAAATATGTTCATTTCAAGAAAGTATCTTACAGCTTCTAGAGCAACCAAGACCCAAACTTTCTATAAGTGAATCAACTTTAAGCCTGTTTGAATTGAGTTTTCTGTTTCTTTTGGTTTAAAAGTGTCCTGAAAAACAGAATAGCATATAATTCTCTGATATGCTTTTGATATAGTATTACAAGCTTTCCCTCTTTGCTATTAGTCTTCATAATATCCTCTCAAAGATCTCTATGAAGCCATCAGAACTTTATTTCCTCATTTGTGGAAATTCAACATTCTAAGCATTTGGTTTTAGAAATGATATATATATATATGTTCATATATATTATATTACTATATAATATAGATGGGAGTTTTTAACACATTTTGATTGTCTACAAATATCCCTAGAAATATAAAACTAAAACAAAGAGTATACATTTTTGAACTGCTTTTTGTGTAATTATCAAAATGGTCTACACAAAGCTTTATTTAACAATGTCATAAATCATGTTTGATATTTGGCTATACTGGATGTTTCTTTAAAAATCACGTTTTAATTATGATTTATATACCTCCTCTTTCTCACTCCTTTCCTCTGCTCTGGCTTTAGTGCTCACCACTCTGAAGCAGGCCCTGCATGGCTTCCCATAACCTCTATGCCACTAAATCCAGCCCCCTTTATCCTTCCCTATTGGAGTGTTTGCTCACAGTAGGATCCACCTGTGTCTGACTCAAGCCACTTCAATGCTCTTTCTTTGGCTCCTGATACCACAGCCTCTGGGTGTCTCCACCTGTCTGGCAGCTCCTGTTCGATCTCCTTGCCAGTGCCTCTCTGCCTCACCCTCTCCTGTGAACTGTCCTGCCTATTCCTTTTCATTCCATGAACTTTCCCTAGGAAGCTAATCCTTGTCTGTGAGTTGTTACCATCTATAAAGCAATGATTCCAAACATCTGTACCTCCACCTAGACCACCCCCTGAGCTCCAGACCAAAGCGACCACCTCCCAACTCTGCCTCCACTTGGCTGTCTCATAGGAATTTCACACATCCCCAAAGAACTGAAGTCAGGCTCTTCTACTCCACTCAAACTGCTTTTTCTCTAGTATTTTCTCTTCTGTGAAAGGAACTGTCATCTACACAGGTGATATAAAGCCAGAAACTTGGAAGCATGATTAAGTGGCAAGTGTGTGAAGAGCAGAAAGTCAGAGAAGGCCCCGGTAGGCTAAGGGCTCACCTGGTTGCAGGTGGGCTTCTACTTGAGCCCTGGCTTGTTGAGGATGAGTTCCAGCAGCTTGCGACTGAAATTAGACACCCCAATGGACTTGGCTAGACCTGCGTCTTTGCACTTCTCCAGGGCCTAGGAAGGAAGGAAATGGATGGTAGACCTTTGCTGTAGTTTGTCCATTTCATTTGTCACTGGCTTTTTATAAACTGAAAATCTGACTTATGATATATTACAATTATAATGAATCAAACTGTTTTATCACTTGAATAAATTAATTTTGAATGCCCTTTCTTGTTCTGTATACCTATTTGTCTCCTTAATTCTATTACATGCACACTCGGGACACCAAATAAACATAAAGCTGCTTTTCCATTTCCTCTTACCTGTCCCACTCACTTCTATGGTACCTATTTTGCTGTTAGGATGCAATAGTTAAAAAACTACACCACAGTCAAGAGCAAAAGAAACTCCTCAGCCTTTCCTCTAGTAAAGGGTTTGTTGTTACCTCTTTCTACAATGATAAAAATAAATGAATGGTATAGGTGCTGCAAGGGCAGGTTCACTGTCCTGCTCCTTCCACCCTCCTGCTGAGTCAGGCCGCAGCTGTTCCTCTTTTGTGATGTGTTTCTGTCCTGGGATAAAGTGCTGACTCCTTTTGTGCTTCTCTATGCTGACTCCTCTTTAGGGCTCATGTCCTCAACCTGATCTCGGGTAAAGTTGCTTCCATGTCTATGTAGAGCCATAGAGGTTAAAATTAAACATGGACCATAGGGGTCATCTCATTCCACTCCCTCACATCACCGATGAGAACACAGAGGCGCAGAGAAGTTCCATGTCTGAGGTCAGAGACCTGCTGGAGTGAAAACCCCATCTCTTTTGACCCCTCCTTCTGTGATTCCAACCTCACCACACAGTGCCACCCGGTGTCTGCAGCAGAACATATGTCCCATGTGTCACGAAGGTCCAAAGTGTCAAAAATAATGTTTCCACTGGCATCCTTAGGCAGCAATTCCTCCCCAGACTGGAAAACAGAGAAAACAGAGGATAAAGAAGAAGGTTTTCTATGAGAATTCCCTTTCTGGTGCTTAAGGAGCTTAACCACACCACTTTCAGGAGGCTGTGATTATTAATCTGAGCATGCATGTGTGCATGTGTGTGGATGTGTGTGCTTGTGTGTCTGCATGCGCAGATGTGTGTATGCATGTGTGCATGTGTGTGTGCATATGTGTGTATGCATGAGTGCATGTGTGTAGATAAGGATATGTGTGGATGTGCATGTGTGTGTGTGGAGGGGGTCGGTAAGAGAACACATGGGAAAAAAGAAAGATGAGAATAATCTGAGAGACTGTAGCAAAACACTTTTTCTCCACAGTTATCTGCAGGGTCCTTCCTCCGTACACCCCTACACTTCACTAAGAATGCTGTCCCTACAGTTGAAATTTATTTCATTTCCGAAGGACAGGCTGGTGTGGAGGACAGAGCTTACCGTAACTATTGATCAGTGTGTTTAGCCTCAGTTTATGCTCACCCAACTCAGATAATGAGGACATCAGATGTGCTTAGGCAATGTCCACTGTGATGACAGGTTGGATCAGTAAAGCCCAAAGGAGTCCAGTTGTGCCACATGTGCCACCCCGGGTACCTCTCTCTCCTGGGGGCTGAGGGGTACATATGGGAGAAACCCTCACCATAAAGAGGTGGAGATTTCACGTTGTATCTCTGTAGTCTGTAGTAACCTAATAGCTCAGAATCTACACTCAGGAACATAATTATTAAGAAATGCAGGGCAATGCCTCATCTTTCTAGCACAGAGGAAGTGAGATCATTGAACCTGCATCTTGCTTAAGGCTGGGGGATGAGCACAGACAGAAAATTTCAATGTCACTCGGCTGTGAAGGAGACTCGTGAATGATTTAGCAATTCTATGCAATTCACTGAAACCTACCTCTCTCAGAAAGAACCCAGGAAATCAAGCTGGAATGAGACAATGGAGGTGCTAATAACAGTGATAAAACTGTTTGGGGCATAAGAAGGGAAAAACAAAAGCTGACCTTCATAGCCAATGGATTGTGGATAATGAAGAGATCCACATAGTCCAGTTGAAGTTTCTTCAGTGACCTTTCCAGGGCTGGGCGAATTAATTCTGGCCTAAAGAAAGTTGTCCAAAGCTGCAGTGGACAAAAGAAAAAGTAGCGTATGATTTCACATATTTGGGGACCAAATTAAACATAACAGTTAGAAATTGACACGTGAGTAACAAAACACTGTGGTCTAAAACTAAAAGAGCTGGGGCTACGTTTGTGTTATTCAGAGTAAATTACATCTTTGATGAGATGCTGAGATTTACTTGAAAGGCTGCAATGTAAGAAAACTGTGAATAAAACTTAGATGGAGCAGGAAAATCAACTTTAATGCATCAAGGGTTAATGGCACCATCCTCTGAGAGCAGTCAAGAAATGTCAGGACAGGGGGAATGGAATCTACTGTCCTGTATAATGAATTCCTCAAAACAATTCTGCTGAGAGATGCATCCTAACAACAAGTTGTCATCAGTGTAAACATGCATAGGATGTATCTCCAGAAACCAAAGCTTTGTTTATATTGGAAGAAAGGTTTTCCACGCTAGGAAAATGTTATAACATTCAGGAAACTCAATGCCGAGTTGAAAAAAGAAAAAAAGTATTTCCTAGTCTGGAAATATGTCCTGAGAACAATTACTGATGAATTAATGGAGTGGCCCCAGAGTGCCTTGGGTTATCATATAACAATGACTTAAGAATGATCAATATCATTTTATATAGGAATAATATCTGCTGCTCAGAGACATTGAAGAACTGTGTCCCACCTTTCACACATTTCAGAGCAAAACTACAGCCTCTTCTATATTTTGATGATGTGCCTTCACAATATTAGGTAATAAATACATTGTTCCTATGTTTTGATAATGTGCCTTCACAATGTTAGGGAAATACATTGTTCAAACTGAGACCACATTGTTTTTCTAAATAATACATCTGAACTGACGGTGGCCTCTGGCCACTGCACACACAGAACTTTCACCTTGGTAGTGTAGAAAATGTCCTCTCTCTTCACAGTGCCATCAGCAATCTTCTCTCGAATGGCCTTTCCGACCTCCTCCTCGTTTTGGTAGAAGAACGCTGCATCAATGTGATGGAAGCCTACATCAATAGCCACTTTGGTGGCTTCACCAGCCTTGCTCTTGGGGGGTCTATAAAACAGGAGTAAGAGGAGTCAATGATCTGCCTGACTCAGAGAAAAATCAATAGATTTCCATAGTGGCATTTTCTTTTTCTTTTTCTTTTTTTTTTTTTTTTTTTTTAATCTTTTACTTTGGGTTCAGGGTGCATGTGCAGGTTTGTTATATGGATAAACTGTGTGTCACAGGGGTTTGGTATACAGATTCTTTTGTCCGCTGGGTAATACGCATAGTACCTGATAAACATTTTTTTCTGATTCCCAACTTTCACCCACCCTCCAACTTCAAATAGGCTCTGGTGTCTGTCATTCCCCTCCCAGGATCCCTGGGTGTTGTTCAGCTCCTACATGTAAGTGAGAACGTGCGGTATTTGGTTTTCTGTTTCTGTGTTAGTTTGCTTAGGATAAGGGCCTCAAACTTCATCCATGTTGCTGCAAAGGACATGATCTAGTTCTTTTTTGTGGCTTCACAGTATTCCATGGTGTTTATGGACCACATTTTCTTTATCTGGTCTACCATGGATGGGCATTTAGGTTGAGCCCATGTCTTTGCTACCCAATAGCATCTTCACTACCTACTGGCCTCCTGCTTCCCTTTGGATCACGTAGGTTTCCATGATAGACCTGCACACTCTGAGGACAGCAACTAACCTCCTGTAAGTTTCTACTCCCAAATAAATCAGTGGAATGGGCTTCACCCTGGAGCATGGAAAAATCACATCTCATTCCATAGGAATCAATTGTACAAGAATAACCAACAGGAAAACTTCTGATACTGGGAGAAATTTTCTAAGTCACTCAATAGGAAGGACAGGTCAAGTGATACACACACACACACTACACACATATACAGCTGACTGTTGAACAACACAGGTTTAAACTGCACAGTCCCACTTATACATGATTTTTTTTCAATCAAAATTACAAAGTGTGCCTGCTTCTCCTGCCTCCCTTCCCGCTCCTTCACCTCTTCTGCCTCTGCCACCCCAGAGATAGCAACCCCAACCCTTCTTCTTCCTCCTCCTCCTCAGCCTACACAGTGTGAAGACAACAAGGATGGAGACCTTTGTAACAATCTACTTTCACTTAATGAATAGCAAATATATCATCTCTTCCTGATGAGTTTCTTAATAAGAGTTTCTTTTCTCTAGCTTACTTTTCTCTAGCTTCCTGTATTATAAGAACACGGTATATCATACATATAACATGCAAAATATGTTTGTGTTATTAGTAAGGGTTCCAGTCAATAGTTGGCCTGGTTTCACCCAGGACGGAGATGTCACCTCACCAAGCTGGCGTTGCAACATTTGGACAATAATATGTACACGCTCTGCCTCAAATTTCAAACAGGGGATAGTTTAATGACTAAATCTGAGATGCTGCCCTAGCAAGCTTCCTAGAACAGCAGGACAAAAGACAGAGAACACACACGCAGGAAAAAAACTTCTCATTCCTGCAGTGACTTCAGGTAAAAACACCAATTAGAGTATTAAGGAAGCTTCTTTTCACTTAGTGCGTTTAAAATGTCTGAATATTAAGCACATGCATGTAGTACAATTTATTACAGTAAATGAGGGGGTTATGGGGAATTTTGTTCTATTCTCTATGGCACTTTTCTGTCTCTTCTAAGAGTAATAAACATTACATAAAACATATATAAGACACACATTATGCCTAATGGATGAAATGGACAATTATGCCATTGGAAACCTACTGACCCTTTCTGGTAGCTGTTATCTAGTGATATCTCATGACAGAGTTCTACCAAGATTGAGCCCATCCATTGGTTTCTCATTTTGGGGGTAATCCCTCCAAAGCAACCCCAAAGCCGCCCTTACATTACTGTGACCAGAGTGTGACACTTCAAGTTCTCTGCCATGAACTGAGTGGGTGGCTCTATGGTGTGAACTGAGTGGGTGGCTGTATGGTGTGAACTGAGTGGATGACTGTATGGTGTGAACTGAGTGGGTGGCTGTATGGTGTGTTTGGGGAGAAACACAATTCAGTCCTTACTGTGATGTTGTACCCCCTAAGTCTTCCCATCGAATTACCTAATGTTTCAAATCACAGTGTCTTCTTACATGGCAAAAGGCTTGGATGGTCGAAACTCCCTGGCAAATACTTCCAGCCCCAACAACCTCACAGCAAAGCTGCCAGCAAGCATTCATGCTGGCTTCCGCTTCCCCTGGCCCTTGGCCCTTCACATTTCTAAGCAAGAGTGGAGCCAAGCGTGCGGTCCTAGGCCGGGAACGGCTGCTCATCCTCTTAGTGCAAAAAAATATAAGACCCTTCAGCCTCCAGGGGTCCACTTACATGATCAGGAGCATAAGTGCCAAATCCCAGCGTCGGCATGAGGTGTCCATCATTCAGCCTCACAGAATGGCTTTGCTTCAGCTCCATCACCACCCACAGCCCAGCTAATCTGACTCTGCCTTTCCTTCTGTATCCTCACTGAGAGCCCAGTAGGAGACAAGGCTGCCGCGTTCTTTATTTCCATCAAATACAAGATGGGTGGGGCGGAGATTATAGCTGCCTATAATTTCAAAATGAAGTTGAAATCAATCCATTGACTTTGTTCTGATTCTTCCAGGTCTCTACAGGCCTGTCTTACAGGAAAATCGTACAGAAATATTTGCATGCTAGAGGAGTTTGAATTTTCTCTTCAGCGTTGTACACACTTGATTTCTAAGTTAAAAAATTAAACATGCTGAAAGAAACTATCAACAGAGTAAATAGACAACCTATGAAATGGGAGAAGATTTTTGCAAACTATGCATCTGACAAAGGTCTAATATCCAGCATCTATAAGGAACTTAAATAAATTTACATGAATGAAACAACCCCAATAAAAAGTGGGCAAAGGACATGAATGGACACTTCTCAAGAGGAGGCAAACATGTAGCCAACAAACATGAAAAATGCTCAACATCACAGATCATTAGAGAAATGCGAATCAAAACCACAATGAGACACTAACTCACACCAGTCAGAATGGCTATTATTAAAAAGTCAAAAAAATGACAGATGCTGCCAAGGTTGTGGAGAGGAGTGAATGCTTATATACGGTTGGTGGGAATATAGATTAGATCAGCCATTGTGAAAGACAGTGTGGTGATTCCTCAAAGACCTAAGGTCAGAAGTACCATTCAACCTAGCAATCCCATTAGTGGGCATATACCCAAACGAATAAAAATTTTTATATTATAAAGATGCATGCGTGTGTATGTTCATTGCAGCACTATTCACAATAGTAAAGACATGAAATCAACCCAAATGCCTGTCGATGATGGGCTGGATAAACAGGATGTGGTGCATGTACACCATGGAATACTATGCAGCCATAAAAAAGAATTAGAACATGCACTTTGCAGGAATATGGATGGAGATAGTGGCTGTTATCCTTAGCAAACTAACGCAGGAACAGAAAACCAAATATTGTATGTTCTCACTTATAAGTGGGAGCTAAATGATGAGAACACATACAGGGGAACAACACACACTGGGGCCTATTAGAGGGTGGAGGGTGGGAGGAGGGAGAAGATCAGGAAAAATAACTAATGGGTACTGGCTTAATACCTGGGTGATGAACTAATTAGTACAACAAACCCCCATGACACAGGTTTACATATGTAACAAACCTGGACATCCTGAACATGTACCCCTGAACTTAAAATAAAAGTTTTTTAAAAAGCATGCAAATATGTCTTTGATAATTGCACCAGACTTATTTTACAAGGTATAAAACTATCATCAGGCTAGTGATTCTAAACACTAATTTTCCCAGAGGACCTAAGTTAACTTCCTCACCATTCCTTTCATCATAAATCCCATAACAATACCTCGCTGAAAATTTATTGAACAAAGCCTGACACCTGGTCCCAAGCACACATGTAACAACATTTCTTAGGAAGACTTTCTCCTACTTTCATTATCTTTGTCTTCTGTACCGAGGCCCATTTCATTTTTTGATTCTCATTGTCTTGTTTTCTTGAATCCTTTTGGTGCGAAAAACTTGTCTGAAATCAGGGATAAAGTCTGTATTCTTGCCTTTCCTTCAGCCATTGCCTCTTTCTGGAACAGCTTTCTCTATCCCACCTAGTTTTCAGCAGTTTAATGACTTCTTACTTATCCAAAATGCACCTCCTCCAACCACACATCCTTTGACTCCTTCTATGACCTCCCTAGATGAAGTTGATGCCCTTCCCTGCATACCTTTTATTATATATAGCTTCTACCATCCAGACCAAAAAACCACATCATTCAAATTACATTCTCAACTAATAAGGAACTTCTGCTAGATAAAACACCTAACTGATGTTTTCTTTAATGCTTCTATTATGTTGTGCTTCTTGCAACCTGTATTTGTGCCATTGGTATTTTACAGCCAATTATGAAACATACAATTATAATTTATCTTACTTTCAACTTATCCTCTGGCTGGTCAAGGTCAGGACTCTGTCTGATTCCATGAGTCCATTTGGTTGCATTTATCTCTACATTGTGTTTGCTATAAATTTGATGAGAATATCCTTTTATATTCCATTGCTAAAGCGTTTGCACTAAACAGAGATGTTGTGTGTCAAGTCACAAGAAAATTCTGTCTTCATTGACGTGAACTGTCTGGAATCCACAATTCAACAGGCTAAAAATTTGTCTAACATTCTTGCAATATTTATCTGTATTTTGCACTAAATGCTTGGCTAATGTAAAAAAAACACTGTTTCTCCCCTACTTCTGATTCAGGAGTCTAGGAACTTAGTAGTGAAAGAAAATGGGCCAGTTTCATTCTTAGCGAAGCCATAGCAGGACTTCATGCTCCCTGGCCCTATTCTCATTACACTTGCATTAAACATTATCCTAAAACATTTCTAGATTTGATGTCATGCCTTATGGCATGTCGTTTTCAGAATCCATCTTCCGTTGGTAATTGGAAAGATGATTGTCTCTGGTTTCCCAGCACCTTTTTTATTTTCTAAGATTTCTAGAAGACTACTAATGAGACAGGATGGAGCTCCTTGTCTCATGAACCAAGGGAGCTCATTGTTCATGAGACAGGAAGAGGGCAGATGGCAAGATGTTCCACTAGATCCCTGCCTCCTGGTACTCATGCCCTTGGGTAAACCTCTTTTCTTGAGTATGGCTGGTACTTGCGTCTTTATTCTAACCAATAGAATACTGTAACTCCAAAAAAAGTACTTCCATCATTAGGAAAGACAGGATTGCCACTTCAATCACACTAACCAGCTCAGCAGTCTTCTCAGCTTGCAGGCTTTGATAAAATGAGTGGCTTTGTTGGAGAGGCACACATGGAGAGGAACTGAGGCTGGCCTCAGCCCACAAGCCAGCTAGAAACTGAGGCCTTCCAGAACTCAGCAAGGTTGTTCTCCTCTCAGAGCAAGTCTCAGCTATCAGCACCTCCCTTTTAGCTGCACTGAAAGAAATCCTGGCGGGTTTTCTCTAGTGGGGACCACCAGATAGGATGATGAGGGGATAAAAATGTCTTCTTTCCCACACCAAGTGAGTTATTTATCAGAGGAATAAAGGATGTTTGAGCCCTTCCATATCAAGTATCATCTTGTTTTAAAACGTTTTGCTGAACAGCAAGAAAAGTCATTATTTACAGCAAAACTACAAAGAGTTGGATAGAGTCCCAAAACTCTGATGGGAGATTTAACCATACAGAACAAGAGTTCAGCAAGCATGCTGCAATTCACGAGGAAAGGGTAACCCAAGGTTATGAGAGAAATGTGAACATCGCATGGCGATAAAACACCACACACCTTGCTGTGGTTTGAATGTGTCTATGTGTTGAAAGTATAATCCCCAATGCTGAGTGTAAAGAGATGTGCCCTCTAAGAGGTCACTAGGTCACAACAGCCTGCTCTCACGAAGCACTGACCTCATTATTGCGAAAATGGGTCCATTCTCGTGAGAGTGGGTTACTGTAAAAGTCATTTCGGCCCTCTCTTGTGCTGTCATCCTCTTAGCCTTGCTTTCGCGCTCCCTGCCTTCTGCCATGGGATGACACAGCACAGATGTCCTCACCAGATGTGGGTCCTGTGATCTGGGACTTTCAAGCCTCCAAGACTGAGCCAAATAACTTCCTATTTTTTATAAGTCACTCAGTCTCAGCTATTCTGTTACAGCAACAGGAAACAGACTAAGACACACCCATATAATCCTCTCTGAATAAAAGGGAGTCCATTGTCAAGCAACAAAGAGAAATGCAGCCCGACTCGCTGGAGAAACACACCTCACCCCTCCTTTACCACCCCACACAAGCAGGGAGCCAAAAAGATCAACTTTCAGAGTTCTCAAAATGCCCTCTGAAAAGTCTGATTCAGACCATGCCTTCTGACTGGGAGTCTGGTTCGTTAAGGCCGCTGTGACAAAGTACTGTACACTGGGTGGGTTATAAACAAAAGACATGGATATCTCACGGATCTGAAAGCTAAAAGTCCAAGATCAAGGCGCTGGCAGACTCAGGGTCTGGCAGGGGCCTGCGTCCTGCGTCACAGACAGCTGTCCTCTCACTGTCCTCATATGGCGAAATGGGCATGAGATCTCTCTGGGGGCTATTTTATCAGAAGCACTGGTGTAGTTTGGACGTTTGTCCCTTCCAAATCCCATGTTGAGGTATGACCTGCATTGTTGGAGGTGGAGTCTAATGGGAGGTTTGGGGTCATGGGGTTGGCCCCTCATGAATACATGAATGCCCTCCCTGGGGAGGGGTAAGGTCTTACTCTATTAGTTCCCAAGAGAGCTGGTTGTTCAACAGAACCTGGCCCCTCCCCTCCTTCCTGCTTCCCTCTCACCAGGCGATCTCTGCACACACCAGCTCCCCTTCACCTTCCTCCATGCTTCGAAGCAGCCTGAGGCCCTCACTGGAAGCCCAATCCTGAAACTTCCAGCCAGCAGAACTGTGAGCTGAATACACTTTTCTCTAGAAATGACCCAGCTTCAGGTTCTCCCTTATAGCAACAATAAATGGACTAAGAGGGACTCTAATCCCATTCATGAGGGTTCCACCCTCACGACCCAATCACATCCACAGGACCTACCACCAAATAGCATTACCTTGGGGGTTAAGGCTTCATATATGGCTTTGATGGGGATGGAAAGATTCCTTCCATTGCACAGGGCAAAGGGAGGCCATAGCTGCGGGGTCATTCTCATAATAGTCAGTGTTCTGGGGCTGCTCACTGCCCCTCACTCCCAGGCCTGCCCCACCCCAGTCAAGGCCTTCATGCTGCTCTGAGCCACCTCTCCCAGGTCCTGCATCCCAAGCAAAGGTGCTGGCTCAAATAAGGTCTCCTGAGGCTCACTCCCTGCCCCTGCAACAAGATGGCCGTGTCCTTGTCAAGTTCTTCTCTAGGAAAATGTGGGACTCATATAGAGACTTGTACCTACCTGTAGAGGTTGTCCAGAGTCTCCTGACACCTCCTCTCTCATCATTGGTTTTTGTCTTCAGTCTCACCTTCTTGGTGATGTCTTTGTCCCTGTGTCACTCTAATCAAAGTAGCTCCCCAGTCCCCACTGTGTCTCTCCATCTCACTCCTCTGTTTTAGTTTCTTCAGAACAATTGTGACCAGAGCAATTGCCTGAATTATTCACTTATTTTGTGGTGTGTTTTCAAATTTATTGACTGACTTCTCCAACACTAATCACCACACCTAGAAAAGCTCCCTAGTGCGTGGTCAGTGCTCAATAAATATTTGTGGAATGAATGAAATTGAGCTCTAAGCATAGGCACAGTGGGGTTTTTAAGTTTTTCTGTGCTCTGTTCTTATTTTCTACGATCTCCAAACTGTTTCTAAATCCTTATTAAAGGTTGCATCCAACACTGTTTTTTGCAGTGGGAAATTGAGAGGCCCACGTTGCACTCAAACAGAGCAGCAAAGCAATCGTCATCCCTCCCCTTGGGGCTGGGACTAACAGCAGGGCCTTCCTCAGCAGAGTACAGCTATGCCCAGCTGAGTGACAAACGCTCTAGTCACAGAACACAGCAGCACAGCAGGCCGGCATGGTGGCCACAGGGAGAGTTCACGCTTGGCCGCTTGTGGACAGGTGCAGGGTGGCAGCCCTGAGGAGGTTCAGAGGTGACCAGGGACATCTGGAGGGAGCAGCATCAGTCATGAACCAGGATATAAAAATCCATGCTGCTTATCTGAACAGAAGATGTGTCATCAGACGATGGGAGTATCTACAAAGAAGCCAGTCAGGAAACAAGCAACCCAGAGGCTTTTAAACACAGGAAGCCGCTACCCTCCTAGGCTAGAGAAGCAGAGGAGGCAGTGCTGGGGGTAGAACCCTGGGACCCTGGAAGCAGCAGCAACCACGGAGGGCCTGAGGGAGGCAGCCAGGACGACTGGGGGGATGGAAGCTGCTGCTGTGTCCCCCAGAGAAGGGAGGTATGGCACCGGGACTCCGGCTTCCCTTTCTGCTCTCAGCAGCGCCTCACAGTGGCCAAGCCCAGCTGGAAGGCAGCAGGCAGAGAAGGCAGTACCCAGGACTAAAGAGGCTGTCCTTCTGGGCTACAGCAGAGCAGGAGAGGGAGGAGCAGGTGCACTGAGCAGACAGGAGTGTCAGTCAATCAGGCTGACCCTGGCCCTGCCTCTTCAATGAGATATCAATGAAATGCCACCTTCTTCGGTAGTTGAGGCTGACGGGGCAGGAATGCTGGGTTATGTAAAGTGTCACAGTGTTCACTGAGGTGGATAACATGAAAACTTATTTGTTCCTGGGAAAAATTCTTAAATCTCATTAAGGCTTCTTAAGCATTCACAACAAACTTTCCCAGATGTTCGGATTAACAGGTGGGGCTAGATAGTCTACCTGAAATTCAGTTCCAGAAATATTTACTGAGTGTCTTTTACATGCAACTGTTCCTAGTGTTCTTTTTGTTTTTTTGGTTTTTTTTTTAAGTCAGGCATGTTAAGAATAAGTCCAAGAGTTCCACATTCAATTTTGTGAGGCTATATCTTCACATCTTTCCCTGGGCTGGATTAAAACAGCCTTCCTTGAAACTAGGACATGGGAGTGACGGTATTAGGGCAATTGCATCATGATGAAAGAATACCCGAGACTGGGTAATTGATAAAGAAAAAGGGTTCAATTGGCCCATGGTCTGCAGGCTGGACATGAAGCATGGTGCTGGCATCTGCTTCTGGGGAGGGCCACAGGGAGCTTACAGTGAGAGCAGAAGGTAAGTGGGGAGCCCGTGTCTCACATCACAAGAGTGGGAGCAAGAGAGAGCAAGGGGGGACAATGCCACACACTTTACACAACCAGATCTCCCAGAAACTCACAACAAGAACTAACTCATCACAAGGGGATGGCACTGAACCATTAATGAGGGATCCCATCCATGATCCAATCACCTCCCACCAGGCCCTGCCTCCAGCACTGGGGATTACATTTCTGCATGAGATTTGGAATGCACAAATATCCAAACCATATCAGTAATTATTGCTGAATTTTGAAGCCCCTAGTCCCAGGGGTAAAACTTTCCCAAACTGTGGCCAAGAAGACCAAGGAAGGATTTCCTATCTCTCTGGGGCATGGATTACACCAGGGATAAACATCAGGTGTTTCAGTGCCAACAGCTCTGCCATTTGTAGGTTGTAACACATGATCAGAAGAATGCAACATACTGAATAGTTTGCTAAGGTTGCAGAGTTTGGCCTGAGCTAGGAGTGTGCATTCTTCACCAAGGTCTTCCTCAGAATCCATGCCAAGGGACCTGTGCTTGCTGAAGGGGCTTAGATAAGCCACAGCTGAAGACACTCCAACTTCAGAGAACACAGCTGCCCTTTAATACTGAAAAGCTTGCTGCCTTCAGCACCCCGAGTTTTCTCCCAACCTTGGATGCTCTACATGCGTGAACTGCAGGAAGAGAGGAGACACCCAGCATCCAAGAGAGCAGTCGGGAATAACGGCCATTATGAAGAATTGTTGGAGGTTCCTCAAAGAGCTAAAAATAAAACTACCACTTGATCCAGCAATCCCACTACTGGGTATGTATCCAAAGAAATGAAGTCAGTATGTCAGAGACAGATCTGCACTCCACAGTAGCCAAGATATGGAACCAATCTAAGTGTTGATGAACAGATGAATACATAAAGAAAACGTGTTATAAATGTATTATAAACCATAGAACATTATATTGTTTCTTTTTCAACCAATTTGTTATTGGTGTATGGAAATGCAACTGAGTTTTGTATGTTGACTTGACATTCAGCACCTAATTCCCCAGCTTCCTTCTCCTGTCACGGAGCCTCAGGTTGGCATACCAAAATAACATATCAGCCTGAGTCCCAGAATGTCCGCCTAGAGCAAAGCCCTGGACACTATGAATGACAGACAGAAGTTCATTTTGTTAAGCTGGTGAGATTTGGAAGTTGTTACTTCAGCGTAATTTAATCTATCCAAATACTCCAACCTTGACTCAGTTGCCTGCAACCATGTTTGGTTTCAAACACTGTATTAGCTCGAGCTCAGTGCCAGAAACAGAAACTGTTCTATGCCTTTTAAGCAGAAATGAGACAAAGAATTTTGGTTGCTTAGAAAACACTGGTAAGGCCTGCAGATGGAAGCTTAACATGATCTCTAAGAACTGCTCCAAGAACGGTGTGTACCTGACCCCGCACAGGAGAGTCTGCACCTGCCCCATCAGGAAGGCTACCTTGGAAATCCTTGCATTCAAGAACATACCTCCATCCACAGCTATGACGGCCAGAGTCGGGAAGCCACAGCCACACGGTGCCCTGGACACAGGAGCCCAGTAACCACTGCACAGCAGGTGGTGCGGTGAGTGTAGCCACCCCACATCTACCTGTGGTCACCTTGGAAGCCAGAGGCTGTGCCTGCCACCTCTTTCGCTTTCACTGCCAGCAGAAAACATTAAATGCCCTAGGATTTTGGCTGCTGCTTCTTTCTGCCTTCCAAGTCTTGTTTGAGTGCTTCAAAATGGCAGAACCCAATAAACATATAGGAGTCGAATTTGCAAGGTCTTTCTACACTGTCTTAACCTCTTTGTGCTTGGCCAATTTTGCCAATGTGCCTTTATTTGTTTATTCAGTTTGATATATCCTAATCTTGTGATTCCAGAGAATGGAATTCATTTGACTTTCTATAGGTTATGCTGTATTTCATTAATTGCACATTTTTTCACATAAAATGGAACCAGGATGCATCTTAAAGTTGATAGCATGACAGAAGTTAGTTGGCAGAGTCTTTTCTTTCTTAGGTAGTGTATAAAATAATAATGCATCTTACAATTGTCAGCATCTTATATTTGAAGAACCCACATACCCAAGAGGGAATGTAGCCCTGCCAACACCCCAATTTCAGACTTCAGAACTGTGAGAGAATAAGTTTCCATAGTTTTAAGCCACCCAGTTTTGGTCAATGTGTTATAGCAGTTCTAGGAAACTGATATAAGTGTACATGAGGCAAGCAGGAAAGATTATGCCAGAAATTACTGTGAATGAACCAACAGGATGTGAAATAACTGGTGTTTTCGAAACACTGAGACAAATTTAGTGTGGCCGGCATGAGGCAACCAAGAGTGGAATGGGTGTGGACAAGGGCTCCATCATGAGGACAGCCTGTGCTTTTCAAGGGATAGCAAGGCAGGCCTGACCCCGGCTGCCTTCACTGGGAGGGAGGGAGGCCTCAGAGGGCTACCCCAAATGTTCCACCAGGTTCAAAGCCAAGCCACAGGGAGGCATCAGCCTGACAAAGAAAGGAAGGGGGAAGTAAGCGGGAAGAAGCAGAAGGCTGTTCCTACCAAAAGCCACACTAACAGGACAACAGGTTCATCATTGTTGGAAAATCAACCAGAAAGAAAGTCATCAGTGATGGGCAATGGGGCACAGTTGAAGATATACTGGCTGCAGATTCCAGAGATTCCAGGGCTCTTCACTCAAGCTTATCTTTCTTTCTTTTCAATATTTGTGGGAGACATACCTCACCCCAAAGAGACATGAATATCCCAGGCATTTTAGTCTGCAGATTTAATATTTGTGGATGAAGCTGTCTTTCACAACCTCGACATGTATACCGGACCATGGTTCTGCCAGGTCAGTCCTGCAGCCACAAAAGAGAGGACCAAGAAAGAGGTTAGGGGAAGGAGGCATCCCAGGCATGCAAAGGCAAAAGATATTCTTAGACCTTGGGTCCCAGGAGCTGCACAGTGAAAGCGTGAGCAGCTGGGTTAATAATCTGCTCTAGAAACTTGTCAGCTTCTTTCTTGAGGTTTATAGGAGAGATCTTTAACATACACACATGCACACATACACATATGCACGCGCATGCATACATATACACCCATACACACCTACACACATACATATATGCACATATATACATACACTCAAACACACATATACATACATGCACACACATTACACATATACACATGCATGCATATACACACACATACACGTATACACACTGTGATGGTTAATTTTTTTTTTTTTTTTGAGACAGAGTTTCACTCTTGTTGCCCAGGCCGGAGTGCAATGATGCCACCTCGGCTCACAACAACCTTCGCCTCACAGATTCAAGCAATTCTCCTGCCTCAGCCTCCGGAGTAGCCGGGATTACAGGCATGCGCCACCACGCTCGGCTAATTTTGTATTTTTAGTAGACACAGGGTTTCTCCATGTTGGTCAGGCTGATCTCAAACTCCCGACCTCAGGTGATCAGCCCACCTCGGCCTCCCAAAGTGCTGGGATTACAGGCATGAGCCACCGTGCCCAGCCAATAGTTAATTTTAAATGTCAACTTGACCAGGCTAAAGGATGCCCAGATAGCTGGTAAAACATTATTTCTGGGTATGTCTGTGAGGGTGTTTCCAGAGACATTAGTATTTTAGTTGAATTGACTGAACCAAATTTTAAATCCATAAACTGAGTAGAAAAAAATCACCCTCACCGATCTGGAAGGGCATCATCCAATGCTTCAAGGGCCCACATAGGAAAAAAAGGCAGCAGAGGGGCTGACTCGCTGTCTTCTGGGAGCAGGATACCCACCTTCTCCAGCCTTTGGCTGCTGGCGCTCCTGGTTCTCCGACCTTCATATGGACCAGGACTCACACTGGCAACTCTCCTGGCCCACGGGCCTGGGTTTGGACCACATTGCACCGCCAGGTTTCCTGCATCCCCCGCCCACAGATGGCAATTCACGGGACTTCTCAGCACCCCTAATCCTGTGAGCCAATCTCTCACAGTAACTCTCTTTCTACACGTGTAACTAGATCTCCTGTTGGTTCTGTTTCTCTGGCGAACCCTGACTAACACATGCCCTAGAGTAGCATTCACCTGCCTGCAAATGCCTACTCTCTTCTGTTCCCTACAGTTCTCCAGCGTTCACAGGCCACTGCTCAGAGACCACAGGCAGCACCATTGCCCAGGCACAAAACACGTCTACTCAGTTACGGGAACTCCTTCACAGACTCACCAGTCAGATGGTGATCAGTCCTTTTGCTGCACCCTCGATAAGCCAACAATTTATTCCTTCAAAGAGATTAAAGCAAAACTGTGGGTTTATTACTTGTCTGTAAGTATTTCAGCTCTCCTTGCCAAAGAGTGTTTAGAAACTAGCTTGTGTTGTTATTTCCTTCAGAGTTTTTTCTTCGTTTTTTTTTTTTTTTTTCTGTTTTATTTATACTTTTTACAAATCAAGAGCTGACTTTCAGTAGATCACAGCAAGGGAGCTGCTCTGCTATGTATAAAGCCCTGACCCTAAAGTAGGTTGTCTACAAATGATTTAGGTTCACCATGAACATGCATTGTGTGACGGGCCAGAGTTTCGACTATTGTTAGAGAATTCTTAAACATCTGTGTCACTGTCTCATGTTTATGTACAGATCTGTCTTTTGTCTCTTTACCACAATCTCCCTGAGAAGAAAGCAAGCCTCTCACCCAAGTTCTCGAGATAGATAATTTCTCTCTTCCTCAGTTAGAACTATAACAAACCAGCTCTCTTGGGCTGTTCTTGGGCTGTTGTTGCAAAACAATTTCCTCAGGAAGTCCAAGTAGACTGTCCCTCTATTGTTCTGGCCTTTTAATATTTTAAACAAGGTCCCCTTTCTCTTCTAACACAGAGTGATCAAGGCAAGAATAGCTTGGAATGTGTTCAAGTTTGCGGTATCACTCCACATGACTAACAATTGTTTGTTTGTTTTTTTGTTAATGTTGTCGGAGTTTTTCTGACACAGGGTCTCATTCTGTTGCCCAGGCTGAAGTACACTGGCATGATTATAACTCACTGCAGCCCCAGTCTCCTGGGCTCAAGCAATCCTCCCACCTCAGCCTCCTGACTAGCTAGGAATACAGTCATGCACCACCATGCCTGGCTGATTTTTTAAAATTTTTAGTAGAGATGAGGTCTCACAGTGTTGCCCAGGCTGGCCTAAAACTCCTGAGTTCAAGTGATCCTTCCGCCTTGGCCTCCCAAAATGCTGGGATTAGAGGCATAAGCCACTATGCCTGGCTATGAATAATAGTTGTATCCCTTCAGGGTTCACAGTGTCATTAACTTTTGTATTTTGTGGAAATTTAACAAGTCCTGACAGGCATAGCAGTATGCAGGATTGTAAATTATCTGAAACAATCATGAGGTTTGTAGATTACAGAAAATCTGATGACATTAACCTGTCACGATCTATAAAATATGCTAGCTTTTGATCACCCTGGAAGATATTTTATTTTATTCCTCATTCTATTGCTGTGCCTATGGGTGAAAGTCTCATTCATCCTTTGCTCCTGTCAGTCTGTGTATGTCTTCTTCCTGAATTTTGATGACGTTTTCTCTTTACCATTATCCTGATAGACGCTCACCTCCTCCTTTTGCCAGCAAGTTAAATACAGTCTTCTTTGCATCCATCCCACATTCAGGGCAACTGCACAAAAACAGGCAGTGATGGAAACAAATACGGCAAATATCAAAGCCATAACTCCTGCTTACCTTATCAATTGCTCTGAGTAACAGCGGTGTACTCCTCAGAGAAATCCTACTTATCACTGAAAAGTGTCCTAACAAACCCTATTGGTTCAGAACATTGTGTACCTACCCCTGAGTCATTGAGAACAGGATGCTTTCTTACCAAAGAAACCTATAAAGTTCAATTACACTCTTTCCGGTGCTACCAAATCCATTCATCTGAATTGTAATGGGTCCTGAGTATCACAGACAATTTCACTTAAGCTGAATGCCCATTTATAGAACATTTCAAAGTGTACAAACCATTCTCAAAAACATGAACTCATTCATTGAAAGCATGCTCTCTAGAATCCAAATCATAGCTCTTTTCTTTTAAAATCCCTGGTGTTGTCTCTACATGAGATTGCTTTTCTTATGGAAAGTTTTAGAGCAAGACAGCTGGTAAGCCTTGATGTCTGCTGCATGTGACCTTGCAGAAATCAATATTGTTTTACAATATTGTCACAATATGACCACAAATTCATTTCTATACAGAAGACCCTGAATATATGTCATAGAAAAAATGTAATCCATAATTCGGATGGTTCTTATCACTAGGACTATGAAATTCCTCAGGTGGTAATAATTCCAGTAGAAATTCAAGATGTTATATTTTATGCATATAATGCCTAATCAGATCCAGTAAAGGCTACATCCTTTTGAGAACGTGTTGGACCAACTGAAACTTCAAAACTAAAATCTAGAAACTCAACTAAATTTGTTGTTAGTGTTTCAAAAGCTCCTGGGCAACTGTCATATTATATTTGTGTAGTATTTGATGTCTTTATCTCTCCTTTGACTTTTCTGGAAAGTAACAAATTTAGTAACTTAGCAATGACCACCTTCTATAAACCATCTCTACCATCCAAACAAAATTGGGATATCTTTACTTCCTTGCCAATTCCAGATATTGGCTACACTCTAATAGAATTTACCCGCATTTCCTTCAATCCTCTCATCATTTAAAGGAAATCCTCTAAAAATGTCTCTGTTCAAACGTTTCATAGATCTTTCAGTTTCCTTGCAGAATCACGTAGGACAGTTTACTGACCCCTGATTTGGTGAAAGCGTTTGTAGTCTTTTGGGTACTGTTGCTCCCATTAGTCATTTTCAGGAGTTGGTCTGGAAATGTCTGCCATCCCTTCAGAGACAAAGCAATATTGTCTGTGAGTCTGAAAGCCAAACTGTCTCTGTAATAAATATGTCACATATTAATCAAGGAGCTGCCCAGTTTTTATTTATTCGTTTAGTTTTTAGAGATGGGGTCTCACTGTGTCACCCAGGCTAGACTCAAATTCTTGGGCTTAAATCATCCTTCCACCTCAGCCTCGCACATGCCTGGGACTATAGGGGTATACCACCATGCCTAGCTGCCCTATTTTCTTTTTTTTTTTTTTCTTTGAGATGGAGTCTCGCTCTGTTGTCTAGGCTGGAATACAGTGGTGCAATCTCGGCTTACTGAAACCTCTGCCTCCCAGGTTCAAGCGATTCTCCTGCCTCAGCCTTCTGAGCAGCTAGGAGCCCTGAGCCCTTAACGTCGAGACTGCAGTGAGCTGAGATCGTGCTACTGCCCTCCAGCCTGAAAAACAGAGCAAAGACCCTGTCTCACACACACACACAAACACACACACACAAATTAAAAGTATTGTCCAATGTTGATGTCAATTTTCTAGAACTGTAGTATGCAGAATTCACTTTATTAAATTGATATTTCAACAAACAATGAATGTGCTTTTGTCCACCAGTCTTATTCTACTCATGATTCTTTAAGGATCAGTGACCATGGTTCAGCAACTTCTTATTCACTATCAGAAGAACAGCACAGGAAAGACCCACCCCCATGATTCGATTACCTCCCACCAGGTCCCTCCCACAGACGTGGGAATTCAAGATGAGATTTGGTTGGAGACACAGCCAAACCATATCACAGAGCTAATGGGAAGATGGTATTATCGGGCTGTCTAGAGGACACAGGAGAAGGTAAAGTAAAGAAGCTTTACTTCTACAGCAAGGAAGTAAAGATATCCCAATTTTGTTTGGATGGTAGAGATGGTTTATAGAAGGTGGTCATTGCTAGGTTACTAAATCAGTGACCATGGTTCAGCAACTGCTGACCATGGTTCAGCAACTCTCCCCAGCTTAGGAAATGGAACAACTTCTATTCATTTCAGTCAACATTGACTGGATTTCTAACCTGAGCCAAAGGATAAGTACATTTTTTGAACTAGAAGTCTGCTTTATAATCATGTCATCTAGTTTATCTTCTAATTTCCTTTCCCCTGCCCTTTTTAAAACCAAATTACTGCTTTAAAACCAATTATTTTCTTTGACATATATTCAGGGTCTCCTGTATAGAATTGAATTTGTGGTCATATTGTGACAATATTGTAAACAAATATTGGTTTTGAACCAAATAAATTATATTATTGAACCAAATAAAATAATATTGATGATTAATATTGTCTTAAAACCAAATATTGATGAAAATATTGAAGATGAAAGGAAAACAGATGGCAGATTAGACTTTTATGTATCACCATTTACTTTACGTGAAATTTTAAATCTCCATTTTCTCTCAACTGTGCTGGTTTTTATAAAATATGTTAAAGCCATTTTTGGCTTCAAGTATGAAAGCATGAGCTTGTTTAGCTTCCCTAGCAATGTGTGTTTGGCCATTGCTGTGTTTTGAATGTTTGTGTCCCTCCAAAATTCATATGTTGAATCCTACCCTCAAGGTGATGATATTAAGAAGTGGGGCTTTGGAGTTGATTAGGTCATGAGGATGGGCCCTCATGAATGGGATTAGTGCCCTTAGAAAAGAGGCCCAAAGGAGTTTGTTTGCCCCTTCTGCCATGTGAGGACAGAGCGAGAACCAGGAAACAGACCCTAACCTAATACCAAACCTGCCTTAGTCTTGATCTTGGACTTCCCAGCCTCCAGAATGTTGAGAAATAAATTTCTGCTGTTTATAAGTCACCCAGTGCATGGCATTTTTGTTAAAGAAGCATAAACAGACTGAGACAGCCATGATCACTCTAATTTTTTTTTAAATCTTTTTATTCACATTTGCACAATTCAAGAGCAGATGCTGACTGGGAGAGCCTTCCCTTCCTTAGAGAACAGCGAGCTGCTTTTTCTGATTATGGAAGGGCTTGTTTACCTGCCATAGGATTTGCAATCAAGAACATTACCTTCCCCAGGGGCAATTCTAACCTCCCCCAGCCACCACACCACTTTTAAATCAAAATAGACCCTCTCTCTTTTCACCTATTGCTCACTTTCCCCTGATTAAAACAAAAAAGTAAAAGAGAACCAGTACAAGCTTACATACATGCACACACAGACAAGCACACATACCACAAGAACATACTCATGCACCCATGCATACACATATGAACACGTACAAGCACACACACACACATGCAGACACTTCTAACCTCTTCCTATACTACATCTGTGTTACATTATCCCCGCCAGATTTTTTTTTCAACTTTTAATGAAAGCTTGTATACAAGATTACTTTACTCTTGCATCTTCTCAATTGTTTTCTCCTTGTATTTGCCCTTTTCCTTTCCTATTTGGTGAGATTTGGCTTTCCATGCAAGGATCTTTTTGGGGTCTTTGTCCAGTTTTAGTCTACTGATAACCCCCTCACTGGGGGGAAAGTCTACACAGACAGTTTTGTCATTAGCCTTTTCCTGCTGCACCCATTCAATGTAGATGACATGTTTCTCTCTGTAAATCTGGACTACTTTGCCAATTTGCTGACCTTTATGGTGCCCTCACACAACCTGAACTTCATCATCCTTTCAGATGGGCATGGATCAAACGCTGTACTTCTGTCTCAGCTCTTTGGAAAGAGGGGAGGACATAACAGTTCTGTGAATTTGGGAAGGCGCATTGAAATGCCTTTTGCAGTTACCGCTTCAGTCAGAAGTCACAAAGAGATTGAACTTCATTTTGGCCACTCCCACTTCAGTGATGGCCACAAAGGGCCCCACTGGTTATTAATGTCTTTTTTCAACTCAAATGTTGAAACTATATAGCCTGGCATATTGTAGAAGAGAACTGTGCAGCATTAAATATTAGCATCTCACGCTCACATGCACAGAAATATTCAGATTACAAAAATATACCAATTTATAAAGATTAATATTAACTCACTATAATTTTTCAAAGACTCACAATTATTTGATCAATTTCAGGAGAAACTATTATATTTTTGTACTATGTTCATGCCAATTGCCTAAGACTAATCAGTTTCTCTTACTTTCATATATAGAGTGACTGACTGATTCTATGAATATTCTGCCTCAGTATTTAAAAAATTCTCCTATAATGATTGGAAAGGTGAACAGAATTGATTAGTCTTAGCAGTATCTCTTACTTTGCAAATCTTCATGTGAATCTTCAGTACCTCTTATTTTGTGAATCTTCATCAAAATCTGAAGTATTCCCATTACTTTTAGGAAAAGGAAAAGTATTCCCATTACTTAACATGATCCACATAAGATCACAGAGCATACAGACACATAATTTGTGTCTCCAACCAAATCTCATCTTGAATTCCCACGTCTGTGGGAGGGACCTGGTGGGAGGTAATTGAATCATGGGGGTGGGTCTTTCCTGTGCTGTTCTCCTGATAGTGAATAAGTCTCATGAGAGCTGATGGTCTTATAAGTGGGAGTTTCCCTGCACAAGCTCTTTCTCTTTGCCTCCCTCCATTCACAGATGTGACTTGCTCCTCTCTGCCTTCCGCCATGATTGTGAGGCCTCCCTAGCCAGGTGAGGCTCTGTATGCTCACTTTGTATTTTATCATCAATATTTGCTGCAACAAAACAAAACCAACTTCCAAGATAAGGTCCAGCATATGTGGACTTCCCAGCAAATTTTAGTTAATGCTGCCCTCTAATGCCTGGCTCTGATATTACATCAGCTCAGGGTTTTGACCAAAAACAGACACAAATGAGGTCCCCTAAGGAGACTTTAGCAATCATTGATTGCCAGGTTCCCTTTGACTAGCTCATTCCACAGATGAGCAAACTGAAGCCCAAAAACTCAGGTGTTTCTCGCAAGATCACACAGCGAATGACCGTCAGAAGGAGTTAGAACATAAAATTGCTGTCTTTCCCCAGACAGGGCATGTGAGGTGTGACCACAGGGCTCTAGGCTTGGTGCCTCACCCGTTAGGCTTTCTGAAATTCACAAACTGCAAAGCATGACACTGCCCACAGGAATCTGTTACAGAAAATGGGAAAGGATTCTGACATAGCTCAATTAAGAAGCAACCAGAATTCATGCAGCCTGGGTCCTTGTGAGAGACAATTAGAATATTATACCAGAAAAGCTGGGGAGGTAGCAGAGACCAGGTGCTGTGCGGTTTTGTATACTACACTCAGGATTTCTAACTTAATCCTGATGATGACCAGCTATTGAAGGCCTCTAAGCAAATTGAAGAAGGTCACTCCGACTCAAGGGTATAGGGCAGCTCTGGAGACAGGAAGACCAGCACAGCTTTACTTTGTCAGTCCAGGGTAACAACAATGAGGACTGCAGGACCCCTACTTTTCTAGTTTACAGAGTGTATTAGTCCGTTTTCGTGCTGCTGATAAAACAAACATACTGGAGACTGGGCAATTTACAAAAGAAAGAGGACTTACAGTTTCACCTGGCTAGGGAGGCCTCACAATCATGGCGGAAGGCAGAGAGGAGCAAGTCACATCTGTGAATGGAGGGAGGCAAAGAGAAAGAGCTTGTGCAGGGAAACTCCCACTTATAAAACCATCAGGTCTCATGAGACTTATTCACTATCAGGAGAACAGCACAGGAAAGACCCACCCCCATGATTCAATTACCTCCCACCAGGTCCCTCCCACAGACGTGGGAATTCAAGATGAGATTTGGTTGGAGACACAGCCAAACCATATCACAGAGCTAATGGGAAGATGGTATTATCGGGCTGTCTAGAGGACACAGGAGAAGGAGAAAGGGTTGTGAGGCCAGAAGAACGATCACTGTATGGACATGCTGACCTTGAAGGTCGTATACACAAATGTGAACCTGACAGAGCCAATTCTTCAAAATGGACCCCACGCAGCTAACCAGGCACAAATTTTAAATACAGTCAAGCAGGCATTTGTTGACTGGAGGTCACACAAGCACCTGAGTTCCCCAAAACACACACCCCTGTTTAACTTTGGAACTTTCAGAGCTCACTTGAACCAACCAATCAGAGCTTACCTGAATCAACCAATTAGAGCTCACGTAAACCAACAAAGGCGAGCTCATCTGAACCAACCAATCAGAGTTCAGCTGTATCAACCAAACAGGGCTCAGGTGTGTTGACCAAGCAGTTTGAATTTTCATTTGCATAATTGAACCTGATTGGGCAGAAACGTTTGCTATAAAACCTAGCCCCAGCTACTTGGGAAGCTGAGGCAGGAGAATCACTTGAACCCGGGAGGTGGAGGTTGCGGTGAGATGAGATCATGCCACTGCACTCTAGCTTGGGTGACAGCAAGACTCCATCCCTCAAAAAATAAAAATAAAATAAAATTTTAAAAAACACCAAACCCTCCCTTTGTTCTCTGGAACACATCTTTGTTTACACGAGAGGCTGCATCTCCCTCGTTTGTCAGCTGTTTGCTGGAATAAAGTCTCTTTCCTCCAATTTCCTTCCCAGAGAACTTTTTCTTACAACCTCAGAAGACAGCCGGATGGAAATACTTAGTAGGTGTCGAAATATTAGGCTGAAGCTCAGGAGCAGGGGGCAGATTTCAGTTACAGATTTTGCACCAAGATACATTTAATGTAATTTTGAAAATTAGCATAGTCATTATGTAATGAATTATGTAATAAAATTAAATGAGTTAAATAACTGAATAAATTAATTAAATAAAAATATAAAAGTGTCCAATATAATTATGTAATGTAATATAAAATATAATTTTAAAATTCTAGTTGTTACACCGAGATAAGTCTGCCTTGGAAGCAGGGGGAGTTGCCCAGGAAGACTGTAGAATGAGAGGCCAGGAAGACAACTGGAGAACCCACATGTTGGCGTCAGCAGAATCCACACAGGAAATGAAGGAAAGGCAGATCCATTAGAATGATATTGATAGGATCTCACATCGCAGAAGAGGGGAGCAGTTGTGAGAAAAATATGCTCAACTCTGACAACTGCTCGGGGAAAAACGTGTAACTCCACACTGCCAACTGAGGAAACAGCAAGAGCTGTTGGTTAAAGCCACCAAAGCTCCTGGAACATTACAAGTTGCCCAAAGAAGAAGGGGCCAGTATGAAGAAAGGGAGAAGGAACACAGGGACCCCTGAGGCTGCATCCCAACAGAAGAGGACCATCCTAGAAGAGAAGGAGCTGTCAATCCTCATTGTCACCACAGCCTACTTTGTAGAGGGCACGGTCACTTTTCAGCACGTGAGGTGGGAGGTTCGAGAGCTCTAAGTGGGTATTCAAATCAATAGTACAATCTAAATTATAACCTGACTCTGATTGGGGAGTGTGGTGACTAATGTATTTGGGGAAGAAGATCATTGCTGCATATGCCAAGTGACAAACAGATGACACAAATTAGAGAAGTTTTTTGTTTTGTTTTTATTAAAGAATACTTAGTGCTAATGAGGATATGGTGAAATAACTCTCAAGAGCGAAAATTAATATTAACCTTTTGTACAACGATTTTGCAATATATATCAACCTGTTTACATCATTTGATATAGTAATTCCGATTCTAAGATTTTTAATTAAGTAAATAATTTATAACATGGAGAAAGCTTTATGTTTATCTCAGAGTTATTTATAATGGAAAAAACTAAATTCAAACTACATTTTTCATGACAGGGGAATTATTGAGTAAATTATGGTACACACCTCAAATGGAAAATCAGGCAAATGTTACAAATAATAACTGAAAGTTTTTAATAACTTGGAGAAATAGTAATTATATAACATTAAGTAGAAGAAATGATATAAAATCTTATATGCATTATTACATCAGTTCTTTTTTAAGTCTATATAAAAAATTCACAAGATGCTAAGTAAAATATTCTCTGCAAAGAAGAACTAAGATGATATATTTCCTTCTCTTTCAAGTTTTCCTTACTCATCCTGCAACATTTTTATAATCAGAAAAAGTCATCCGGGCATTCAGGGATGAGAGCTGTTAGAAGGATCCCAAGAGTGTCACAGGCTAAAGCGGGTGAGGAGGGCTTCATGAAAGTAGTGGGACTTGAATTAGGATCTGACAAGAAAAAAAATTATACACTGAAGAGGAGTGAACGTTCCCGGCATGTAGAATGATGACAACATGAACAAGATGGGGTGGTGAGTTAGGTGCAAAGAGTTGACCAGTTGGCTGGAGAGAAAGGAGACTTTGTGTATTGGAATACTGGGATTTAAGAGTAATCAGATGAATATAAGATTGATGGAATGGAAGAAGAAATCTATGGAATAGTTTTGATCAACAAAGGGCTCATGTGTTTTCTTCTAGCTTTAATTCTGATTAAACCCTTAGAACAATGGTTGGCATAGTGTTTGACAAACATTTGTGGGATTGAATGAACAAGGAAACAAAGTCCAGGGTAGAAAACATGCTCTAACTGCCATTTAAATACCTTTATTTTCTTCTGCAATCAGGTGTCTCTCCAAGATGACAGTAAGGTAGCCTCTCCACCTTGCAGCTCTGCTAATTTGCAAGTCAGATATATTGAGCTTCTGAAAATTTCACAGACCCACTCTCCCTTGGAACAAATGACAGAGATAAAGTAAATGAAATAATTACTTCTCTACTATTCACCAGGGTTGGATATTACTCAGCTGAGGAAAATAATGATGTGTGCCATTTACAAGTTTTTAAAAAAAAAAAAAAAACACTAAACAAAACCTCTATGTAAAATTTCAAATTAAAAGCTTTTCCTAAGCGTGGGATTTATCTATTTCACAATGAAGACTGCATATTTTTCATCTTCCTTTCTAAATAGCTATTGATTACATTCAATTAATTCAGAATCTGATATAAAAAGATTTTCCTAAGACCTAACTCTCCAAAGAGCCAAAAATGATGTCCAGGGGTTTGAAGCCAAGTCTTACACCAAAGCCCATGGGCTCTACCATCAGTCATCCTGGCTGCTGCCTCTCACATCTGCATCTGCAGCTGGCTAGTGCTGTGAGTTGATCCATCGGCCCTTACCTCCACTCCACCCTTGGATTTACATTGTCCTGAGTTCTTGTATCTTACAAAATGTATAAGCTGTCAATCAGCTAACCTGAAAACCCAACTCTAACTCATGACCAACAGACAGAAGATGATAAGCATGCTCCCACCCAAAGCTCTTTTTCTACACAAGCGGCCAAGCACTGCTCTGTCCTCAGACCTCATCTGCCTGAGCTTCCATACATTATTGTTCACCACCCCTCTTTCTAAAAATTGACCATTTGGCTTCTTCAAGTATTTCTTAAAACGTGATTCTTGGTCCTCTTCCTTCCTTCTTTACTCTCTTCTTTGTGTAAGTCATGCAATGCTGCACATTTAATCCTATCAGGAATGGTGCTGAGGCATAAAGAGGACAGATTTGGAATCAAGCAAACATAGGTTTTCTGTGTGTGTTGGTTCAGTTTGTGTGTTTTTTTGGAGACAGAGTCTCACTGTGTCACCTAGGCTACAATGCCATGGTGCAATCATTGCTCACTGCCCCCTTAACTTCCTGGGCTCAAGTGATCCACCTAGGCCTCCCGAGTAGCTGAGACTATGGGTGTGTGCTATCACGCCTAATTTTTTAATTTTTTTGTAGAGACTGGGTCTCACTGTGTTGCCCAAGCTAATCTCAAACTCCTATTGTCAAGGGATCCTCCCACCTTGGCATCCCAAAGTTCTGGGATTACAAGCATGAGCAACCATGCCCAGCCAAGCATATGTGGGTTTGAATATCAGTTCCACTACTTACTGTTCTCTATTGAATGACTTAATCTATATGAGCCAAACAATATTTTCCTTACTGAGAGGTTGTGGAGATTAAATGAGGCCATAGTCAGGCTCACCACATGGTAGATGCTCAATACATGTGAGTTATCCTTATAATCATTATTAGGTGTGTGTTAATATAGGGATATTTTCTGATAGTTAATAGTAAGACTAACCTTGACTGATGCTGGAGAACCAGGGTTCAGGAATTTGAGAATGATTGCCTTTGGGACACACAGTTTTGGAAGAGGCCTTCCACCTGACCCTGCACGTCACTGCATTTTCTTGCCAGCTATGCCCCGACTGCATGGTCCTGATTGCTCCTTGACTGGGCTGTGTCTCAGGGTTGTACTTATAGCAAGCAGCCTTCAGGGAGGAAGTAATAACTCTCCCTAGGCAAAGGGCAGGCTTTCCTCCACTTGCTCTAAAGCCATGAACCCTCCAAGCTCATTGTTCCCAACCCACTGCATGTGGGAATCTGTGCAGGTGCCCAGCATGTCAGTGGTGCTGACAGATCAAGTAACACAAAAAGGGAAAGTGGATTGTTTGGTTTGACAACATGAATGTCGCTGGTGTCCTTGAGAAGAATCAAGGTTGCTGGTGTCCTTGAGAATGTTACTGGTGTCCTTGAAAGAAAAAGCAACATGGGAGTGAGTTCAAAAGAGCATGTTAGAGGCCAGGTGCGGTGGCTCACACCTGTAATTCCAGCACTTTGGGAGGCTGAGGCGGGCAGATCTTGAGGTCAGGAGATCAAGACCATCCTGGTTAACACAGTGAAACCCCATCTGTTAGAATGCAGAGCTCAACGCGAGGCCAAAGCACAATTCGCAACTTCTCCCACCCCATCAACCAAGATTTGTCTTCACTCGTTCATCCGCTCATTCAATAAACGCCAAATGAGCATTCTGCATCAGACACTACACTGGGGAGGTGCAGATGGGAGCTCCTGCTGAAGAGATGATGCAATATGTGTGTATCCCAAGCTAGGATCCCTAGAAAGACTGACACAGACTGCTACACGCAGGTCTTGAGGGAGTATTCCCAGGAGATTCTCCTATGAGGAAATGAGAAGATAAGATTGGGCCCAGGAAGCAGCTGCAACGGAGGCCTTTGCTGCACCTGCAGAGAGCTCTAGATTGTGGATAATCCTTCTATGTTGTCTCAAATTGAGGCAAGGGGCTGGCACTTCAGATGCCTACATCAGCAGTCATTGGCAGTGAACCACCCCAGTCAGACGTGGATAGTGACCTTGGGTGAGGCTGTTTCCTGCCCAATGAGGGGCCCAGCTGTGAACCATCCTGCCATCCTGAGAATCTCTAGAACTATAAACAAAACTCATCAAGCCACATTGATGGCCACATCCTTTCCCCTTAAATGATGTGGGGGCATACTGCCTCTCCCACGAGCTACACCTTCTTGCCATGCCCTTAGAATACTCAAATGAGTAAAGGGAAAGAGTTTTCCTATTAACATAGCCCTCCGGACAAATGAGAACTCAGATCATCTGACCTAATGCTTCACATTTGCTGAGAGTTTAATTAGCCAGAAGAGCACCTATTGCCTCATTAACCCTCTAACCGTAGGCCATTAGCAGTTAGGAAAGCAAACACAGCAGCTGAACAAAGCAAATACACGCTGGCCATTGCTAAGATTGAAGATTGCCCAGGTGGTAGTTACCTAGGCAGCAAGTTGTCGCGAATCCTGCCCAGGTGAGCATGGCTAATAGGCCCTCTGTGTCTTAAAGCAGGACTCTGTGAAAGGGAGATGGGAGACTAAACCAAGGCAGCCACCAAAGGCTCTGTTTCTTTGTTTTGCTGAGGAACAGGCTGAAAACACAGAGTCCGGGCATGTTGGTTCCCAGCCACACATCTGCAGCGCCTGGACAGCAGGGTCTGGGGTGTGTGGTTGGGTCGGGGGAGGCGAAGGTAAGGTCAGAAAGGTGGAGAGAAAGGACTGCTTTTACTGTGACATGGACATCGACAAGCAGAGCTAAATGCAATGGAAGAATAGAGAATAAAGGCTGAAAGCTGTTGTGTAAAGGAAGAAGAGCAAATGTTAGAAGTCATCTCAGAATTCACCTGGACCACTCCTTCATTTTAGAGAAAATGAAACAAAAACCCAGAGAAGAGCAATGCTGTGCCCAGGGTCACACAGATGACTCATGATGGGACACAGATTAAAACTTGTTCTGATTTCCATTCCCAGTTTCTATTCATCTCCCTAAGAAAAATAGAGGAAAAGAAGAAAAAAAAAGATGACAGGGGACAAACTAGAGAAACTAAAGAGATAAACTAGAAAAAAAAAAAAAAAGAAGAAAATAGTGAAAATTGAAACTGGGAACGAGATGGAAACAAGCAAAGAAAAAAACAATCATCGAGATTGATGCTGATTCTAAAATCCATGCACACCAGAAGAGCCAAGAAAATTTTGAAAAAGAACAAGATGTGGAACTAGTTCTTCAGATTCCAAATATTCTAGAGGTATTATAATCAGAATACTGTGTTAGTAGAACAGTCATTACAAACATATCAATGAAACAGAGCATGAGATCCAGAAACAGACCAATGACTATAAATGGAGTGTAGCACATGATAAAGACATCATTTTAACCAGTGATAGTTGGGTGGGGTTGAGGGGGACCACTCAGTAATGGTATTGGCACTACTGACTGTAAATCGGTGGGGGAATTAAGTTAAATCCCTACTTCACACCATTTCCTCCCCAAAACTGAGAGATGAGTAACCTCAATAAAAATGGTAATCAATATTACGCAATATTTATAAAGCATTAGGAGAAAATACAGTCCTGCATAGCTAGGAAGATAGGAGCCTTCACACCCAAAGCACGCGCGCGCGCGCGCACACACACACACACACACACACAGAGCCAAAGGGAAAAGGAACGATAAATTTGACTATATTAGAATTTAAAACTTCTGTTTTATAATAGAGGCCCAAAATAAAGTTAAAATTCAAGAGATAGTCCAGGAGGAATATTACAAATATCTAATGAAGAGCTTGTAGCCATGCAAGATAAAGAACTTCTAAAATCAATACAGAAAGACAAAAAAAATTAAAAATTGACAAAGGGCAAGCAATTCAAAGAAAAGGAAATGAAACTATTCAATTAACATGTGAAAAGTAGATCAACCTCACTTGTGACCAGGGAAATGCCAATTAAAGTACAATGAAACACTTCATACTCATCTACCTGGCAAAATGTTCATGTTTGATGACATGGCCAACGTGGACCTCGTACATTCACAACCAGCTGGCGAATGTAAAAATGGGTACCATCACACTGAACAGCAAAGCAGCAAAATCTATTGAAGCTAAATTCCCAAATTCTCACTTTCCTGTTTAAGCAAATGAATAAATGACTTGTCGTTCTTGTAGTAAAGACAATCATGTTGACCAAAAAGTTAGAGATGAAATGTCAGCACAGGAGGCTGGGTGGGAAAGGATGTTGGAATCTCATGATATCTCAGCCCACAAGTGGGGCCAGAGAAGGGCACAGTCAGAGCCAGGTGCAAGAGCAGGGTGCTGAGAGAGGCCAACCCAAGGGTCCCCACTGCATCCCTCCTCCATGATGTTTAAGACCACTGCCTCCTCTGGCTCCCACACAAGGAAGACAGCTGTGCTGTCAGGTTATCTCATTTTCTAAACCTCAGGGATGAACTATTTCAGGTTGGCAAGTGAGCAAATTAAATTCCTTAGTGGCAGGATCAGTCATGCTAAATGAGAAAGTTGACTCAGCCGGGCAAGACAGACGCATGTCATTACTCAATGGCAGGGTCACTGCACGTCCACTGCTGAGCCCTCCTTGGCCTCCCTTCCTTGAGCTGACTCATTCTTCATCTCACTTTTCTGTGCAGAGTTGCTGGAAAGGACACACGGGGGCCCAGATGGGAAGGAACATCCCCCAGGTGTTGGTTACACAGGAAATTGAAAGGCTGTCAGGTCTGGAGAACAAAGAGTGAGCGGACTTCCTGTACTGTGAGTTCCTAAGGGTACCAGTGAGACAATGTCAGAACCAGGCAGGGCGCTAGTCAGGTAGAACACATGGAAGTGAACTAGCTAAGGAGGGGAAGGCGAGGAGACACTGGGCGCTTGGCAGAGCCAGGTGTTTAAGGCCCTTGGTCCCTGGGACCCTTGGAGGACCTGTGTCTACCTTTCTCTATTGCTACAACCTTAAAACCTGAGTTCCAGGGTTTCTTTGTCATGCCTGACTCTGACACCCGCATTTCTGGTCCCACTTCCCATTTGTGTTCTAGGATCACCCTCTGCTCCTGATTCAATGACAGTAATGATTGTCATTCCCTGGGTGCTAGACACAGTGCTCTAGTACTAGGCATGGTGCTTTCCCTGACCTAGTCACAGTAATGATTGTCATTCCCTGGGTACTAGGCTCAGTGCTCTCCCTGATCCAGTAACCATAACGATTGTCATTCCCTAGGTACTGGGCACAGTGCTCTCCCTGATCCAGTAACCATAATGATTGTCATTCCCTAGGTACTAGGCACAGTGCTCTCCCTGATCCAGCCATAGTAATGATTGTCATTTCCTGGGTGCTCGAAATCCCCAGGGATATTTTTATGGGTCCTGGTATGTATATTTTAACAAAGTACACATACCAGGACCCATCAAAATCCTCTGAAATAGAATCTATAGGGGTGATGCCTAGGAGGGGCCACTGAGGATGACTTTTGATAGAAAGCCACCCATCTGGACTCTGGGGCATCCCAGCTTTGACTGATCCCATCACAGGGGAAGAGACCCACCTCCTTCTCCTGCCATTGAGCCTCTGCAGGAGCCCCCGCCTGGGTACCCAGACTATTTAACTTCTTCCTTTGACCTCCTCCCTCAAAGAGATATTGTAATTCAGACTGCATTCCAAAGCCAAAACCCTCAGTGCCATGAGGGTTAAGCATTGGTTCAGGCAGCTCATACCTCTTGTCTTTCTCAGACTGTGCTCAGAGGCTCCCTCGGCAGAGGCCACCTGAATCCCAGAGAGAACCTTTGAGTATGCCACACCCATCACTCAGAGGTCTTCAAAATAAAATGCTAATAGCAACCAGAAATAAAACTGTTCTACCCCCAGATTTCATGGTAACAAGGAAACAGCCTGTGAATCAGGGACCCAAAAGGGTAAGGGGCGGGAAAGGTCAAAGCAAAAGGGAGTGCGTAACCCATCACCTGAAACAGCACCCAACCCACCTGTCTCTGCAATTAAGCACCAAATACGAAAGTAATTAAAATAATAACCATTGCTGAGCCGCCGTGCTGGGAAGAGTGTATAGGAGATGAGGGGGTGGCGGCCTTGACCTCATGCACTAAGAGAACATTAAGGATTTTTCTAAATGCCAAAGCCACCCACAGAACAAAGTGTTAAGGGGCCACTGAGAGAGGGCACAACTCCCGTTCTTGTGCAAAGAGGAGGCCAGCGCCACGCAGCACAGCACAGGGGTTAAGATCAGTCAGGGGTTTCAAAGACAGACACGCCATAATTAAAATCCCAGTTCCTCCACTCTCTACCTATGGGACCTCAGACACAACCTCTTTATCTGTTGTCGGGAATAACCATTGTATCTACACCACATGGCAAATGTCATGTGTTAGTAACCTAACAACTGGAAGTAAAATTACATAAGCAGAACATTTACCTCAGTGCCTAGGTCTGGGTACAAGCTCAACAGATGGTTGATCATCAGTGCTGTAGCATAGTTTCCTCTCCCAGTTTCCACTTCTGACTTCGGGATGGGTGCTGGGTAGGGACTTCGTTACTCAGTCTCATTTTCTCCACACACAAAAACAGAATAATTACCTCTGACCCCAATCCCACTTAAGTCTTTATTTCCCCAAAGGGTTAACACATATCAACCTCTAAAAAGAAATATTTCATAATCTAGTGTAAAAAAAAAGGCATTTTCAGGATCCCCTAGGCATCACCATTCCTGTTACACGAACCCCGGTGAGCCAACAAATAAAAAGTTATAGCACTTCTAAAAGGGCCCAGCAACCAGAGAGAAAGAACTGACAAAACACTCACAACACACACCTGATAAAATACAGTCATGCATTGCTTAACGATGCGGATACATTCTGAGAAATGTGTTGTTAGGTGATTTCCTCATTGTGCAAACTTTATGTGCTTACACAAACCTAGATGGGATAGCCTACTACACACCTAGGCTAGACGGTGCAGTCTGTCATTCCTGGGCTACGAACCTATACAGCATATTATGGTATTGAATACTATAGGAAGTTATAATACAAAGGTAATGGTAAACATTTGTGTATCTAAATATCCATAAACATAGAGTACAGTCAAAACACAGTATTAAAATCTTATGGGACCACTGTAGTATATGCCGTCTATCATTGGCCAAAAATTATTATGAGGCATATGACTGTCCCTGAAGAAGAATGATGAACCCCTGTAATAGAAGATAATAAGAATAGTTGGCTGGATGTGGTGGCTCATGCCTGTAATCCTACCATTTTGGGAGACTGAGGCGGGTGGATCACCTGAGGTCAGGAGTTCAAGACCAGCCCGGCCAACATGGTGAAACCCTGTCTCTACTAAAAATACAAAAAAAAAAAAAATTAACCAGGTGGTAGTGACACGTGCCTGTAATCCCAGCTACCTGGGAGGCTGAGGTAGGAGAATCACTGGAACCTGGAAGGCAGAGGCTGCAGTGAGCCAAGATTATGCCACTGCACTCCAGCTTGGGCAACAGACCGAGACCCCATCTCAAAAAAAAAAAAAATAGGCAAGGAGACCCCAAAAAAGCATAAAAAAGACTCCAGGGGCTTACCAGAAAACATGTTTTGGATTTTAAAATGTAGTATATATAGACCACATGTAAAAAAAGTGTGCCAAAGTACAGAGAAAAAAATGGAGATGCAAGTCAGGAGGAAAGAGAAGACCCTTGAAGGACAGCTCTGGGAGACCTCGCAGCGGATGAACAGGATTTCCAGAAGCAGACAAAAACATTATAGTGGACTAACGGGGACTGTGTTTACCATCCTGCCTTAAGCAACTGGAACACCAGCCAAAATGCATGAAACTGATTTCAGACATTGGATTACAGGACTGCCAGGTTCATGTGAGAATGCCCTTGCTAAGATTACAGATTATTACTAGGTCTCAACCGGCTCAAGCCTTGACTACACATCCTCTTAGTATTCCATGTGACCAGATGGGAAGTGTACTCTGCTGCGCACCTGTTAAATCAAGTTCAACCTAAAGCTGCCTCCTTACGAACTGACACATTTTACTTTTGGACTAATGATTTGTCTTTACATTGTGAGCTATAATAAGTGGAAGTGTAACCAGACTGCAGCCTACACTTGTGCCAATCACCGAGTTTTGGCCAATTAGATGTAACAAACTGTTTGAACCTTGTTCAAACAAGGCAAATGCCGAGCTATAACCAATCCGACTGTTTCTGGGCCTTACTTCCTTTTCTGTACATCACTTTCCTTCCTCTGTTCATAAATCTTCTTCCACCTTGTGGCTGTGCTGGAGTCTCTGAGCCTACTCTGACTTGGGAGGCTGCCTGATCTGTGAATTGTTCATGGCTCAATTAAACTCCTTTAATTTAATTCGGCTGAAGTTTTTCTTTTATTACACCAAAGTACTGCAGTTTCAAGGAAAGGTCAAGGAAAGACATTTAGACAATTGTTTGAATCTCGAGCTGAACAAGTCACTTTTTCAATAGAGCTTTATTTTTACTGGAGAGAACAATTGACAGACAATTCACAATTGGTCATTCAAACCTGGGTGAATAGCAGACATTTTCTCATTTCAAGGAAAACAACTGACACTATTTGTTGCCAATGATAAAATTTCAGCTTTCAAGAGAAAGTTACCATTTTGGAAAATTTGTCTCGGCCACTGTGGCCTCACTCAAGAAGAAATAGATAGTGTGAATAACCCTTATATTTGTGAATGAAATTGAATATTTTGTTTAAAATCTTCCCATGGATGGCTGGGCATGGTGGCTCACACCTGTAATCCCAGCCCTTTGAGAGGCCATGGCAGGTGGATCGCCTTGAACTCAGGAGTTCAAGACAAGCCTGGCCAACATGGTGAGACCCCATCTCTACTAAAAATATAAAAATGAGCCAGATGTTCTCACTGGAACCCAGGAGGCAGAGGTTGCAGTGAGTCAAGATCATTCCACTACACTCCGGTCTGGGTGACAGAGCAAGACTGTCTCAAAAAAAAAAAAAAAAAAAAAGTCTTCCCATGAATATAACTTCAAGCTTTCATAGCTTAGCTTCATTAGAAAATTTTACCAAATATTCTGCTGCATAAAATGGCCCTCATTTTAAAGAAAAAATAATATCATTTCTACACAGACTTTCAGAAAATAGAAGGAGAGCTAACACATCCCTATTCCTACTCATTTTATGAGACCATTATTACCCTAAGGGCAAAGACTATTTAAAAATTGGCATTGGCGGGGCTTGGTGGCTCACACCTGTGATCCCAACACTTCAGGAGGCCAAGGCAGGAGAAATTCTCGAGCAGAAGTTCAAGACCAGCCTGAGCAACATGGCAAAACCCCTCTTCTACCAGAAAATACAAAAATTAGCTGGGCATGATGGCACATACCTGTAGTTCCAGCTACTTGGGAGGCTAAAGCAGGAGGATCGTTCCATCCCAGAAGGTTGAGGCTGCACTGAGCTGTGACCGCACCACTGCACTCCAGCCTGGGTGACAGAAGGAGAAGCTGAACTCAGCATCTCTCAACACCCACGGGATGTTTTGTGAAGCGGATATTCACAGCAGAGAACTCTGAAGTTGAAAGGTCCAGGGGTTTTCCCACACCAAGGGGTACTGGGATTCTGGTGCCCTCTGAGCCGCCCCATGGGGGAAAGAAAGGGGAGGCCAGGCCCATGATGACAAGAAGTTCCAGGTAAAATTAGATTTAATAAAACAACTTCACTGCTTTGAAAATCAAAAAGAAGAAAGATGCTGAAAACCACTGACAATGCAATCACTTATTCTTCCGAGCTTGAAATATTGATTTCTTCTTTAAGAACAAGACAAAGGAAGTGTTACTTTGCACAGTGGGTCACTTGTCTCTGGAACTCGTTTTCCTTCGAGGTATTATCCATGGGAAAACACAGCAGTTCATCCGTGTGGCTTCCATGTTTATTGAGTGTCTACTCTGTGTCAGGGACACAGTGTTAAGGCATGCACCTTTCCCTATTGCATGGAGTTTATATTTTCAGAGTTGAAAAAAATCATTTCAAAAAGAGGTCCACAATCAGCAAAGAAAAGATGGGAACGTCTTCCCACAAGATTTCTAAGTCTTAGAGTGTGAACTTCCGTAGACAGGAGACTCCAGCAGAGTGGTTTACTTTTCTCATTGCCCATACACCAGCTTTAGAAAACCATTCTTTTGGGAGGCCGAGGCAGGTGGATCACTTGAGGTCAGGAGTTCGAGACCAGCCTCGCCAACATGGTGAAAACCTGTCTCTACTAAAAATACAAAAATTAGGCGGCATGGTGGTGGGTGCCTTTAATCCCAACTAGTGGGGAGGCTGAGGCGGGAGAATCGCTTGAACCAGGGAGGCAGAGGTTGCAGTGAGCGGAGATGACACCTCTGCACTCCAATCTGGGTGACAGAGCAAGACTGTCTCGAAAAAATTACAGAAAGAAAACTGTAATCCTAACAGTGCTTGGAATCAGAGCCAGCCCTGGACAAGACCAGAAACTGGCCTGAATGGTGTTTGGTTGATTCTTAGCCCCTCGTCCATGCCTCCTCCTTCCTCTCCCCACCTGTGCTTTGTTGCATTGACTTGTGGCTTGACCAAGGCCCCCTGCCTCTAATGGTTGAAGAAATTCCTCCTTCCATGGCATTTGGAGCTAAATCTGAGTTTCTTGAAGGCTGACAAGCCTCAAAGCAGAAAGCCTCTGCCACTGTGATTGCAGACTCCATGACAATGTGGTAAGAGGAAGGGCTGAGCTATGCTCTTCCCTGAGGAATGGGCACTGCCTCCTCCCAAGACTCAAGACCGGGGACACAAGACAGAGGCACAGGTGCTCCAGGAACCTAACACAGGAGTGCTGTTTGCCAGCCTGCATGTGGGTGGGAAGGAGAAGCTGTCCCAGCCCCCTCCAAGTTTTACTATAGGCCACCTCACACGACCTCATCCCCGCCCCAGGCTCACTGAACCCTTTCCTTTCCGCTTTGATGGAGACGATCAGCAAAGCCCTCGGCTGAAATGAGTTTCTCTGTTCCTCAGTGATCAGATTTGACTCTGATTTGATTTCAGATGCAGAGAACACAGATCAGTCACTGTCCTGGGCTTAATAGAATTGAAGACCTTGTCTCCTGTCCACATTCTGACAGTAGAGAAAGCGGGGGCTGAGGACAGGGGAAGCAGATACCAGTGAGGCAGAGCAAAGACTGCGTAAGTTTGTATGGTCATCCCAGAAGGGAAAACCAGACGGATGTCCGGAGCTGCCTTTCTTCCTGCCTGCACTCGAAGCCACAGCCCCACAGGGAGATCAATTCGTGCCTGCCCCAGAGACACTGCAGAGCAGAGGCAACTGTTTCCGTTCCCAGGCCTCCCAGAGCCGCTAGCCTGGAGCTGTTCCCCCACCTCCACTCCAGTGCGTCCCCAGCTTCCTTTGGCCTCAGCCTTTGGCTACCTGTCTCCCTCCTCTTTCTGTCCAGGTTCACTACCGAGTCTCAGTCACTCCTGTCTCTCAGTTTCTTCTTCTTCTTTTTTTTTTCACTCGGGAGGCTGGAGAAGGAGTCTCGCTCTGTCGCCCAGGCTGGGGCGCAGTGGCCGGATCTCAGCTCACTGCAAGCTCCGCCTCCCGGGTTTACGCCATTCTCCTGCCTCAGCCTCCCGAGTAGCTGGGACTACAGGCGCCCGCCACCTCGCCCGGCTAGTTTTTTGTATTTTTTTTTAGTAGAGACGGGGTTTCACCGTGTTAGCCAGGATGGTCTCGATCTCCTGACCTCGTGATCCGCCCGTCTCGGCCTCCCAAAGTGCTGGGATTACAGGCTTGAGCCACCGCGCCCGGCCTCTCAGTTTCTTCTATCTCAGCTGAGGACAGCCCATGTGACCCTGAATAAGTGCCCACTCAGACCGCCATGGGGCCCTTAGCCATCTTTCCCTAAAATCTCAGTCTCCGCCTCCTTCTAGCCCACCTCCGTCCGTATTTTGGCCAAACTCCACAGCTAGGATAGGATTCCTTATGAGCTCAGTGACCTTCACCGAGGCCACTGCACCACCCAGGATACTCTGGGGGTTGGCATGACAGATGAGATGCAGGACTCTGTGGGTTTCGTCTGTTTTCTTTTGCTTTGTCTTTTACCATGATGTTGGTCAACGTTCTTAGTTGCAAACTCTGCATAGTGGATTCTGCATTTGGATATTTGTCCCATTCAAGTCTCATGTTGGAATGGGATCCCAGTGTCGAAGGTGGAGCGTAGTGGGAGATGTTTGGGTCATGGGGGTGGATCCTGCATGAGTGGCCTGGTGCCTTCCCTGTGGTAATGAGTGAGTTCTCACTCTGTTAGTTCCTGTGAGCTGGTTGTTTAAAACACTCTGGCACCTCCTCCTCCCCTCTCCTTTGCTGCCTCTCTCGCTATGTGACACACCAGCTCCCCTCCGCCTCCTGCCCTGAGAAAATGCTTCCTGAGCCTGCAGAACCAGGAGCCAAATAAAGCTCTTTTCTTTATAAATTGCGCAGCCTCAAGTATTCCCTTGTAGCAATGCAAAGTAGACTAACACAAGAGTTCAAACTGAAAAGGAATTTATTTAAGGATTTTAAGTAGGAGAATCATGATGGTCCACAGAGCTAGCCTCTGCTCTAGGCTGCCAGGAACAATCCTCCATCACGCTGTGGGGCAACTTCTGTCGCAATTCTGGGGGTCAGTGATTTAGGCAAATGACTCTTCTGGCCACTGCTGGGTTCAGTTAGAAATCTGCCACTGATTGTTGACCAGGCAGCTTAGCTCTCCTCTACATGTCTCTCTTAGCTCTTTGGAACATTTTCTTGCAACAGCAGCAAGAAAGCTCACCTGCAACCTTGGGGATCAAATTTCAACATGAGATTTGGAGGGCCAAATATTCAAATCATAGCACTATAGGCCAAGCTTCTCATCTCAGAGACATTAAAGCAGGGAACTGGCAAAAACTTCTGCTCAGGCGCATGGCAAGGCAGGAAGTCCTGAGGTTGCACAGCCAAAACATGGCACCTGCAGCTGGATTCCAAGCCAGCGTAGAGGATGGTTGGTTGGATGAGCTGTAAGTTCCATGGATAAAGCTTTGTTGAAGGAGAATTGTAGAGAAGCACAACCATACAAAAATGAGAAGACTAGGAAGAGCTCCTGGGACAGACTGCCCTCTCTTTTTTTTTTTTTTTTTTTTTTTTTTTTTTTTTTTTTTTTTT